>NW_019213355.1:74393-104941 GCF_002532875.2 Varroa jacobsoni | reverse complement strand
ATCATACAGTTTACTATACATACAACTTTTGTAAACAGACCGATACACACTCTATTAGTTTGACCGCTACGACAGCCACCACTACTAACAATACTCATAATACGTACCGTCTTTATTCATACATCATGTCAACGGTGTCAAGAACGAATAACGACAACACAAACACGCATCCTACTGCCAATTCCACTGTTCCCATTTCTGCTGTAGATGCGGTTGGCGACAACAGAGAGTCGGCACGTAACAGGTGCACGACACGGGTAGTTGTACGCCGATAACTGGAAAGGCGCAGCGTACCACCGGTAATGGCAACTATATAAATCTACAGCCATACAGTTAAAATAAAGATAATTCGAATATTATCGCAATAAGCCAGCAATGGCTGTTGAGACAAACGGCCGGCTCCATTCACGAGCATAATATCGCATTTTCTGGCAAGTCATGATGTTCATTTCTAAGTTAACTAACTAATACGATACAAGTGTTGACAATGAACGAAACCGAAAACGGAGAGTAGGCTATTTAGACTTGAAAGCGGCTGCCGCGATAGAAAAATGGAAAACTCACAGCTGCTACCGATAGCACTAAATCTAAGTTGAGAACCTGCAATCGGTCCTCCGGTGAAAAGTCCACGCGTGGGCTTTTCGGTCCGTCGTTGGGGCGAGTGCTGGGCAAGTTGGCGTATACTTCCATATCTTACTGACTTCTCCTGTTTGTCCTGCTCATTGCTTCCGAATGATTTTTTGTCATTTGCGTAGAAATTAGCAGAATGTATTAAATTTCGACCATGCAGCAGTCAGTCATCCCCTCCAGCAAGTATTAAATATTAGTATATTTATTATTATATATAGATACACAGGCATGGGGTTTCATCATAACCATACGACCTCATAGATGTTAATAATAGGAACAGTAGCTAGAATAGATATGAAGAGACGAAAACCAATATTTTCCACTCTCAGACTATAACTGCTCTGGCGAGCATTAATTACAGTAGAAATGACAACGGTATGACGACACACGACAACAATCGTTCATTCATCCAGAGGAGAAAAATGACAGACAGCGTGAACTGTACCCAATAATAGATTACATGTCGCTGTACGAACCTGCACCACCATAGTATTGACGATTTCACTTTTTTAGCACGCACATACATTTCTTACGCTCAGGTCCTATTGTGTATAGATGACGTATGCGAGGGGAAGAATACCGAATACTGCCTGCGCACCGTTCTTTCCATTGAACTCCTATTGCCCATCCATAATAATAGTAATAATAATGATCATCCCTAGGCACAAATGTCAAGCACGTTGCGATATTAATTTGAACAAAACTGCTCACAACAAACGTAATGCATAACAAATACAAACAATTGTCGATGCCGTACCACCATCATCAACAACAACAACAACAATTCGGTTGACATCAGCAAGAATGTATGGATTGACTAAACAACCGAGTGTCGTTGTGCAAGAACATAAGTAGAGCTCTATATAAAATTAACGCTATAATGATAATAACGGTGAAGCTTGAAAAATGAGAGTTTCGAAAAACAGCTAGTAAGCGAATAGTCAGCTTAGACACAGGCAACAGAACCCCCTATGATGAACGTACCTTACGAGATGGAAGCTATCAATAATGATTCTATATTGATGGCAATTTTGGTAATGAAGTTGATTGATGATGATATTCATGATAGGTTGCGCATATGTCAGGACAGTGTGAAAGGCGAAGCAACTCTCTTTTTATAATAAAAAAAAACACAAAATGATTGACGACGACAAACTCTGTTGCCCCCGTCTCCGACTACATATAGGTTGCATAGCCTGGCCTACGGCGATGACCGAAGTAACAAAACATACAATACACAAAATCATCGAGTCTACTTCATGTTGACGTTGACTGCAAACGATCAACGCCATACAGACAGATCACCTATACTCCTGCTGCCAGCAAGTCAAACAAGCCACTTTTCGGGGAAAAGCCATGCAGATGCGTTCATGGGTACGACATGGTTTTGACAGGAGCAATAACCAAGGGAAGAAATACATGCTAACATATAATCCGAAACAAAGCAGCAAAAAATCATTCGATTCGACAAGAAATAGTAAGGCGTACGCTTTTGCTGGGTCCGTTAAATGCGAATGGCCGCTAGGCAAAACCGCGCTTCAGAAGTAACCCGCCTACAGTCGTTACCTGCGTGTTATTGCAGAATCAATGAAACACGTAAAAGAATCAACCGAAGCTGTTCGCAGTCACTACTTTTGCTACAACTGCGAAATAGCCAGCTAACGTAGAGCACTTTTGGGGGTTAGACTGTGTTGAGTTCTGAAGCAAATGAGTTCAAGTTGACTTGTTTGAACGATTAAAGGGGGTCGACTGAAACAAACCTTTATCCGACTACCCGACCTGTAAGCAGGGCTAAAAGCTTAGACTATCTTGGTGACAAGTGCTGACCTCGTACGGCGTGAACGTTTATTTACATGGGCAACTTCCCATTGAACTCAGTGAGTACAACGACTCCAGAAGCTAATAAATAAACGAAAAACGGCTATTCCCAATCCCTACACTGAACCGATGCTAAAGAAAAACAGCAACCGATAAGGGGGCAAAAAGAACCAAAAAACAGGAACTGACATCATCGATAAACTAATGCTCTGCACTTGTGACAGACTCAGGAGTAACCGAGTGGAGAGTAGCATCAAGCCGCGCGCGCGCTATAAATATATATAGAATAACATGAAGTGAGTAAGAAGAGAGTGGGTTGAATTTTTACACTTATAATAATAAGTAATAATAACAGTACATATATATATATAAACGACGAAATGCTCGAAGATTGGAGTGAGTGAATACTGTAGATGAACCGGGCGAAATGAAATTGATAAATTATATTACCGCTACAATGAAAATCCATACAAGAAGAACTCGTTGAATAAGAAATAAAGAGGTAGATCAAAAAAGCGTTGGCACACCATCATTGAAGGAGCTATCTACAGCGTACCTTGAGTGTACTACTTACTATGAAATGTTGACGAAAAAACAACCCACACTAAGAACAATAGCAACAACAACAACAACACAACAACATCATTAGGTTCTACTGATAATATTAGAATATTATAAAGACTGGAATCCTATTGTTACCTTATTATGAATATGCCTAAATGTTATACATACGATTCATACATATATTAGCTACCGTTAATAGTACTCTTGACATGCTAATGGTTATATAATGGTATTATTATGTATATTATATATACATATTCGCACATATACACTGAAGCGTGTATTATATATATATATATAGCAACGACATGTTGCGCAAACCAATAAATAAGATTAGGCGAAAAGAATATGGAAATCTGTGCTCGAATTAATACAATCCTTAACAAAATCCGATTGAACCATCAGGAACTCAGCAGTACAGGTGAAACTGATAGAGGCAATAAATAAATAAAATGCTCTGACAAAGGGAGAAGAGCTGAAGCTTAAATGTATCTAAAATTTAAATTTTAGGTTTAAGTTTATTGAGAATTGTTGGAGGCTTGGTATTGAAGTAAATTAAAATCAAGCTTTCTATTTTGACCAAAGTGATTAAACACTCGCTTTTCAATAAATATATTGCGTTCAGAAGAAATTACGTAGTTTGCTCGCATTCGGTACTATTTTGGTAAAGCTTTGGCTACTTTTTTTTTCTTGTATATGACATTGCATTGGAGTCGAGAACTCAGGCAGATTTTGGTGAACGGAAGATATGAAATAATTGCCACAACTAAACGAAAGACATCTATTACTCTTAACGAGAACTACTGCACAGTGAGATGACTGGATCAAAGAATTTGAATCAAATTTTGCATTAGGAAATAAACGTGTTGTGACAAACATTATTGAAACGCTTGACTAGTCTCTTGGTTATCCTGTCACAAAAGCGTAATTGTAGATTCCTAGCGTATAAGCGTTCCAACACGAGCCATAACGACGTCAATGACAATGTGAGCGATTCACATGATCTGCCTTGACAGAGGTGAAAAAACACGTTCTCGCGGTGGAAGGTCGCTTACTGTTGGTCAACCTTACGCCGGAATAGACATCTGGAAAACTTAATGTCGAAGATAGCTACGCCTGGAGGGTCATCGTAACAACATGATATTTTTGACAAAAATACCAGGTGAATTGGCTTGTTCCGGCGAAAGGCACGAATACTTGCGTAACACCTAGCAGCGAAAATAACTAGGGGATACCAAGTAAAAAAGAAGGCAAACCCCGAGGTAAACAAACAAGACGCTACTCGACGATGTACAGCCATACACGGAATGGTACATTACGAATAATGTCACTAGGTGACGCGAGCAGACTCACACGAAGCTCACACAGCGCGGTGATACAGGTTTTGCAAAGAACGCTAGCCTGTTTCCAACGGCTAACGAAATACAATATTTTAAACCAATTAAGTGGGTATTATCACTAGGGGTTGTTAGGCTGGGTGAAAGTTGATAACAAACAGCTAAGCAAATTATTATGGCACTGAACAGTACGTCGATCGCGCAGCTCGGACCCGCTGATTAATAAGAGATAACAGCGACGGTTTGTTGCGATGGGCTTGCCAAGCTGGGTAATTGCTAAAGAACAAAAAAAGCAACATATGGGAACGAGACACTATAATAACAACAAAATAACAGTAGCAGCGAGACGTCATGAAGCTTATGGAGAAACGCGATAACAGATACACGTTTATACAGGAAAAGAAATATAAACAGGATACAAAGGAAGTCCTAGATCTACATAGACTCCTAGTCATACATATGTTGGCCGCTCAGAAGCTACAGCTGTTGAAGACTGTTGCAGTATTTGTTACATTATTATGAAACTACTATTGCTATTATGCCGATAAGTATAATAATAATGATAAAGGATAAGTTCATAGAGGAAATGCTGATTAAGAGGAAAAACAAGGAGATAGCTCTGATTATTTTAATGGAACGATGGTAATAATATTAACGGTGGAAATAGGAATAATCGTTCTCTTAGAGACGATCAAGGACGATATAATAATACAGCCAAGATCACGTTAATCAGATGAGAATAAATCATAATTCTGACATTTCTATTAGTACTGAGGACAACCGATCGTGACGATGATGAATATACCAATATTATTATATAAATTAAGATAATAATCATAACGAGAAAAGTGATCTCGACGACAAAACAAATCGTCAAAATTATGAAATTATTGGCAAAACTACACCGAGATCGCTGCGATGACGATGTAAAGTGCGATAGGAAAAGACAGGGATGGTCGTGACATCAAAATCTAATAATAATAACAGAAAATAATGAGACGTTTGTGAGTATGTGGGAGTGCCTGTTTCCCAGACGATGACACATAGGATGAACCTATTGAACCAAATTTAAAGCAAACATCGCAAGCAAAAACAACAAAAGAAATAGAAAATATGATTAAGGTGTACAAAAGTAACTAAATATGAGACAAAGAGAAAGGCAGAAACAGCTACACGGACTGCGGCAAAGAGTAAGAGATGTATAGGATGTATGAGGCTATATGAAATTGGCGCATGAGTGTCCAGTGAACGAATGTGCGAATGTAGAGTTGACGTGAAGTTGATCACGGTTCCCACAGTGATGCCGATGATGACCAGCATGATCATAATAAATAGCGTACAGTGACATATCCATCAAAAAACCAATGGCTTACTGCGTCATTATTAATTAACGCTTATTTAACGTCTTCGTATAAATTCATTCTACCCGCGAGGAATAGACAGTTGGTTATCATGTAAAATAATAACGTGATAAGAAAAAACGAGTAGTTTTAAAGTAGGTAGAAAAGCTGATGCATATTTTTAGTAAAGCGAATATGGTAGATGAGGAAGAATTTTCAGCTTATTTATTAGGTGATTGTCCCGATTCGAGTACCGTTCACTATCTTTATTTAGCTCTCTGATAGCAAGCCGATATTTTATTCTAGTATTCCAAATATCGCACCCCTTATCAAATCTTGATTTCGTCCCGAGGTTCTAAAATCGGTTATCGATATGATTTCGCTTGATTATGAGTTATTTCAGTGTGGATAGAGTCGGCCTATTCGCCTGATTTGCATGGAAGCTCAAAGGCGTTTTATCTGTCTACTGGACTGTAGCTTGATTTCTCTATATTAATTCAGTCTTCATCATCATGCTTGATACACTACAATGTTACGGGAGCGAAACAACAGTAACTTGCTTGGCAACTAGAAATATTTCAAAGCGAATATTCCTTATTTTTTTTTAGCATTGCAAAACTGCCAAATACCGGCTATCCAGTCAAATTTACTACTTTACTTACTACTAATAAAACTACTAATGAAAATTTTACTTAGGCGTTTCTTCTTCCGCTTGGGCGAAAGCTAAACAATGAACATGTTATGATGCAGATAAACTAACAAAGAAACATTGGGCTTTACTGCCTATTTTTACGTTTTCTATACACCTCTAACAGAAATTTTCCATGCAAATAAGCTAATAGTTTGTGCTAGTTAAATCAAAAGAACAAATGTACATATCGTATGTATTCAATATCAAGTAAGAGTTTATTCCTCCATACAATTTGCATATATTCACATACCTTTTTATCTATTTGTATCTGAATTCATTAATAATAAGAATGACGTTGCACATAAAAAAAACAAAGCTTATTTCATTTTTTGAAATCCTTGACTTAATCGTAATTTCTACCCGAATTATGATTAACTTTATACACGCAAAGAAACCCTAATTCATACTGCAGCACGACATTTTAAACTGCGCGCCTTAAATCGCCAGTCCAACCGATGTATTAACCTGGCTTATGAAATCTCGGCTTACCGGTCATCTGTTGTATCCAGAATAATTCTCAAACTCGAGACCACGGCTGTAGCTGACATTTTTCACAAAGCATCTCGAAATAATTTCCGTGCTTGGTTAGACTTTCTTGCTGTTCTTCACATAGTCCTACAAGTGTCTGCTGATAGAGAAGGAGGACCTAACTTTTTCTAGTGGGTCGTCTGAACCTGAGTATTTCAAGAAGAGGAGGTCTTCGGTTAGCCGGTCGTTTCGGTAATCCTGGACCATGCAAACCAACTTTGCAAATCTCCAACGATGGGCATGCAGCCGCTATTGGGTTAAATGAATGGGACATTAGAAAAGCACTATCGTTGTGCTCGACCGATACTTTTGCTGCTGGAAAAGAAGTACCATTGGCTTTGTAGCAAAAGCATCTGTCATGTCTCTTTGCCTCGTTGCGCCTCCTACAAGCATAACACTTGACGAAAACGCGTTACAAACAATACAGTCCTTCGTAATAAATTTTACTTTCGTCGCCTCCTGGAGCTATTTCTTCTAACAACTTGTGAGGTTATTAGTAATTTGAAGATCAATCGTGTATTCTTCGACTTTATGAGGGATAATAGCTAAAGTCTAATGTAGGTGAAAAGTTTGCTGTCGCTGGGGATCCTCATAAAGTTAGATTTTTAATGAGGATCCTAAAAGGTACGAATGCGGTAACCCACCAAATCCGCTCTTTCATGCAATTTAGTTGTTCTTGCCCACTACTACCCCGGTAATCTTGACTTCCGCAATACCTTTATCTCATTGCATCTAGACTGGAAGCTGCGAGCAATGCGCAACTACACTCCTATACTCTCCCATTTGACGCACCAAGCATTCCATGATCATCACTTGCTGTTTTAGAATGATGTTTTGCTATTTTTAGCAGTTTGCGATTTCCAACAAACAAGCGATTCCTTTGGTCCCGCCTTGTTTAGCCTCGCAGTTAAAAATTGGCTGATTCTTTAGCGTTCTCTCTGAATTTTTAATATTTCAGTAATCTCATTTTTCGTGGGGACTCGCAGACACGTTTTAAAGTTCGGATCTGTACATCAAACATTCTAAGGTGAAGGCTTGTCTTTCTTAACTAACGCATTAACAAGGCCAAACCTTGTACAGGCTCTACTTCCTTCCTCCTTACACCGAGGCTGAGCAAAACTCTTTTAAGCCCTTGGGTTGTTCCCTTCTCTCCGAGCGATTTCGGTCGGTTTTTGAGTCTTAGCACGAGAAGCTCTGGATGATGCTAAAGAAACTACCACTGTTCGAGGCTCAAACGGGCATATTTTTAACGAAGAGCTCTCTTTAGCTGCAAAAATTATTCACTCCTTTCTGACAAGCGGTTGCAAGGATTTAACCTATCCAATGAAAAGGAGCTCCTGACATTCTTCAGTTCATTCCATCTATAGACTCCCTATCCATTTTGCGATTATTACCAATGGCATAAAGGTCAGAAACTTTTTCTGCCGCTTCGAGCGACTTACGCAGCACAGAGAAGCTAACCGTAACCAGAACAACTGTTGAGTCGTTGGGTTAGTGGTGGAGTAAAGTTGCTGAGTAAAAAACCTGTAAGGATTTTCGTCGGTCAGAAATACCCTTGGGTAAAACTGCCAGTTCCATATTTGTTGTCTTCTGAAGACTTACGGTACTTGACATTAGTAGGTAAATCTTTTCTCCCCAACCTAGTGTTAGATATGTTTGGAGAAAGCCATCAACGATGTTGAAGATACTCAGCTTATAGCCCTTACTTAAGGCACGTGGGACTGGAAAATTTTCACAGTGTGTCTCCTTCGCCTACTGGAGTATTACTTGATGAATGATGTATTCGTGCGATTCTTCGCTAAGTGAGTGAATTAGCTGACCTTCATCTTTGCCATTTCAAGGAAGGCCCGTTGATGCTTTTGGTTTACTTTTTTGTTTAGACTTGTGCTCAGCTCGAAGCTCCTAGCACTAACTCATCAATGAAACCTGCCCGAGCTCTTCATTTGGTATACCTGCAAAATGTGATTGAGTTTCCAGATTTTTGTCTCTCAGACGGTGAACGGCCTGATTAAATGACGTTAATTCAGGAGCCAAGTTTTTGTTTGGAATATTTATATTTTTTGTTACATAGCACCTTCGCACCGCAGAACAACATACTTGGGCCATGCTGACAACTTAGCAGAAAAACGAAGAAAGGGATGTCTGTGGTTCTAAAAAAATTATTTATTTTCTCGACGTCTAGCTTTTGAAACCATAGGAGGGATGGGTGTCCAGTTAAACAATTTTTGATAAAGAGGGGTAGTCACTTATCACTTGTACGCTACTTTTTAATACAGAGGTTCTTTTTTGACACAGAAATGGGTAAGTTGATTTCTATTCTGGGTACAACGAAGGATTAAAAGAAGAAGGTGCCATACTTTAGGCAGTGAGTGTGACATACTAACCTAACGCAGCGTTTACTTACTGCGTAGATTATTGTTTATGGACAACATGGGCAAGATGTTTATAACTCAAATAATAAAATGATTAACTCGAAATACGCTAAAGGATTCCTTTGTTAATAAATATAGGAAAGGAAAGTTATTCAATAGATACGTTGTAATCATAGCCAATACATTTGGAAGACCTTGGTATACACAACTCAATAGTTCTTATAAAACTTATCACTTTGGTTAACAATGCTGAGAAGACCATTTATTAACATGTATTATACAAGCAGGTCCTAGACACGATATTAGGAATATTTGCGCAAGCATGATAAATCCTTAGGGTATGCCATGGCCGCCTTTACCCAACAAGTTTCACGCCATGAAATATTTTCGAAATATTGAATATTCTTGGATTAAGACGTTATCGCATATGCGATCATTAGGTTGCCACCGGTGCAATCACTGTTCGTCATCATAAAAATCTATTCAAATCAAGTGTGAAACAGGTTCAAAGAATATCTATTGTGTTCTCTGGTTCAACGGAACATTTCCAATGAGTTAAAGGTTGTGTGAGTTTATGTCGTAATGCACATATGTTATGACACTAGTGTTTCTGCATATAGCAGTCTATTATCACCCGCGCATTTAGTATTAATAGTAACTGATGTACCTGTGTCCAATTTACACTGCCTTTAAAACCACATTCATCTCATAAAAATCAACTGAAATTTGCTATCAGCGGCTATAAAGATCTGTGCAACCAGTCGCTTAATTTTTAGTACTTTAGCAATTGCATTAAAAAAATATGCGACTTTCTTTGCCATTTATTTGCGCACACAACTAACTTCTTAGTTGTAGATCGATGGCGATAGCTTGACTTGTGCAGACGCGGGCGATAGCTACATGCAATACAAATCAACAAAAAGAAATAGAGCTTTATCTTTGTCCTCATCACCATGATATATATACCATGGTGTTTTCTCGTGTTGTCTTGTGAATTATATCTAATAGATTAACGCACTTTAAACGGCTTCAGATCTGAAAATCGATTTCTACATTCCCGTTGTATTCCTTCAAGTTCCATTGAAAAATATTTGTCGAACAGTGACTGCACTATGTTGCATATATTGAAAAAAACGCGGGGCTTGTTTCGATCACTGTTGGATGTTGTCGTTTTAAAAAAACGGAACGCGAGGATCAACGAGATGCTAATAGTTGATGCGATACAATACGCAATGTGTATAAACAATTATTGTTGAGTTTTGCAATGTCCCTTTCCACCATTTTCTCTCGCTCTCTGTGTCTATTTCCATCGAGTTCTCGGTCTCCCTTCAATAAATAAAAGCAATATTTTTTGCGAAAAACGGCAAACCTCTCCACCGCTTTCTACGCAGTTTTCTGACATGCTTCTTCGCTTCTTCGTTGCTTAACATTTTTAGTGACTTACTATTTCTTCTTTGTTTTTACAAAACGTAATATACTATTGAGCAGCTTCGTCTGCCGCAAGTTTCTATCAGTACCTGTGAGTGTAATTTTAGAACATTGTTGTTGTTGTTATTGCCTCCGTTGTTGCTATCACTGGCAACCTCAGCAAGATCATCAAAATATCAGCGACGATATTTTGTTGCTACTATTATTGATGTTATCTCTTTTTATCTCAAAGATGTCAATTAACACTTGTTCAAGTTTCCTGACTCAGTTTCGTATCCATGATTATTTCATCTTCTTTCAGATTCTTGCAGCCCTATATTTTTTTTTATATGCAGTTGTTCAATATTATATACGCAATGGCTGAAGACTGATTTTAGCTGAGCTCAAATCCAGCGCCGGCCTGGATAGCATACAATAGCTTGCTTTTCATCGTCTCAAAGTCCTTGATTTCTGGCAACTTCAGGAGATTCATGCACGTAGCCGATGTTGGTAGTCGATCGGGAGACTCGACCCGATTGACGCAAAATGGCGGCTGTAGCTCCTGTGTGTTGTAGGAACATGAATGTTACATATAGAATAAAAACTGTATGCACGAGCAATTTGGTTCAAACGTAGGTTGTATTGTTTTATAGATATAAAAATGGGCCACAGACCACGAACATAGGTTAAACATATATATCGAATATTATTTTAGTCCTTATCAGAAGTAATTCTTTCGAATCTTTTAATCGAAGACGCTTAACAAAAGGCAGTCTCATTGCTCTTGGAACCTCACTACGTAATATTCTTAAATTGAGAGTTAACAAGTGGGAACTGATTAAAGTTTCGGCTTGACATGAATACATACTAGTTTATCTAGTAGTGATTACTTCAAACGAGATCAATAGGGTAAAAGAAGCGTTGATTTTATGATGTATAACTTTCACTATAAGCAATCGAGGTCAATTTTGTGTTTAGCGCCCACAACATAGATAACCCACGTTAAAAAGATCGCATGATCAGAGGGTGAAGACAAAAACAGCGCTCTATTTTGTTTGTTTAGTATTACAGTTTCAGTTACTTACCTTGAAACCCAGAAGTGGAGGTCGTGAGCAGCTAGTCGTAAATTTGAGTAGTTGTTTCCGTTGGTCTTCATTAAGAGAACTGACAACGCGCCAGAAACATACTATGACGGGATGATTTTCGTTGTAACCCACTCCATAAACAGTGTGAGAACGCCAATCAACTATATTAATTTCGGTAGAGACTCCGGAAATCAAGATCTGTAGCTCCTTTGGGTCGAACAACTGCAACCGATGCGGCTCGATCACGTCCGCTAGACCTGATCGACGTTAATCAAGATCGTTAATTGTTTAACGTGGACTTAATAACGCTATTTTCCCGTTAAACGTTTGGAATATAGATAATACGGGTGAATGGCAATAATGGTCACAGATAAATATATGATTTAATTTATACCGAGCGTACCACAGACAAGGGTGCCCTCAATTTTGAAGAAATATGACATTTACAAACCAAAAACTATAAAACAACAAATCAGCGACCTAAAAATCATGATACCAGAGCCCCGGCTCAAATTTGACAAGATCTACAGGTAAATCAACGTTTGCCATAGATTCGTTTCGCTGTGATGAGTTAAACAGTTTTCATACAAATATTTTTATCTTGAATTTATGGAAAATTTGCACAAATGGCATACCTTGCTTAAAGGCAGCAGTTTGCTGTCGTATCTGACGGTTGAGTTTGTAATCGGCCATTAAATGTATGTACTCGATGCGGTTAGCTTCCGTAACAGGAATCTGGGCTCCGTTAGGCTTCAATTCGACAGTTTGTTGTTCGCCGAGCTCGTTATTTACCACAGCAAAGTCAAGCCCCAACTCAGTTACATCGCCTTCATACGATTTCAGGTATAACAAGTTCCTTTACAATGTATTAAAATGAACAACGAATGAGATTTATTGGTAGAAATAAAATATTACACTAATATGTTATTATTATACATTAAATACAAGAGATAGTACTTATGTACTATTATGCAAACGAATCATGAAAAAGCTCTATTTCAATTAATTCTTCAGATAAAGAAAAAGGAATGAACTTCGGTTTGATTCGAGTAATTCACCAAAAAGAATCGTCTTCGCTTACATCTATTTATCTAGTTGATAATAATTTTTAATTTACCTAGTACACCATATTATTATAAAATTATATTTGATTCTGTTATTCTTCCGTGACGATATTAATGGATGCTAGCTTTTATCATGGTAGAGACTGGAGAAAAACATCAGACATTTTCAAGAAAAATAGTGAGAAATTCGATCATAACCTCGGGACTGCACTTACTTGTAAAGCACCGGATCCAGAGATGCAAGATAGTGGATATCCAAGTCGAAGGAGTTGTTTCGCGCCAGCAGTTTCGAGAGGAAAAATTCGGCGAGTGGCAGTTCAACTAGCATTGAGTCGTATATAGCTTTACCTAGCATTCTTCCAATGAAATAATAGTGCCGCTGGAAGTTCGGTACAATTAGGTGCACCGACGGATTCGGGTAGAAGAGGTTATCTGATGTTGTTTTGAAAAATCCCCGATTAATATCGAATGATGTTCGAAGCAGCTCGCCTAAGAACTCCCGAAACACACCACCGCCATCAATACCTGCTTCTTCAAGACCAGCTGCATTCGTCATTTGGACCTAAGATCGCCAGATGAAAGCATCACAATACAACACCAACAAATGAAATCAAACAAAGGAAACGACAAAAACGATTAGATATTATATGATATGACGCAATTCAAGTTGGCAAAACAGCTGTTGCAAAATTGATCACAAATTAACCAACTTTAGTCTCAGAACTCTCAATCGATCAGTTTCATTTCGGCTTATCATACATGATGGAAAACAGTTCCACTACAGAAAAACAAACGCCGACTTGCCCGAACAGGATTGCGGATGCTAGGGGCATCCTCTAAGCCAAACTTTTCGAATGCATCTTCGTACAGATGGGTCCTCCGTATACTATAGCTGTTGCTAGGCAAGTCTCGATACGTGTTCCTCACTTCTGGAAAGAAGAACAACTCATCTGCATTGAGGCGATCTCGCTGGGACAGGTGCTGAAAGATCTTTACACGATTGTGAAAGGGTATCACGAAAGGCAGCTCCTGAATGACAGCTATCGTTCGGAGCTCCACTGAAGGTAAACAGTACAACACACGTAAAAGGAAAGTGTGAAGTTAGGCAAACGCACAACTCTAATAGTAGTAATCACATCACCGTAAACTTCACTCAAAGGCACGGAGAATGTTTTCCATAAAATATATAACAATTTTTTGTGCTTGTTCGTTAGCAGTGTGGAGAAGCAATGTTACTTTTATAGTCCATGTGACAGAAACGAGTATTGCAAGTACGCTCAATTCTAAGTTTTGTCTAACAATCAAACTAACGAAGATAATTGTGTCTGCTTGATTACAGCAGGATATTCAAGAATGCCAATAATTTTTAGCTGATTTACGATATCAGCACGCACCTGTGGATGCCTGCGGACCGTCATCGTAGACTAGTCTCTGGAAATTTTTCGGAACAAAATGCTGAAACGGTTGCCGCTTTAGGTACGGTCGTTTCAAGTTGGCATCCGTCACTTGATCGGGTACCACCAGCACGTTCACGATCCAGTTATCACAGAATTTTTTGCGGCAATCTCTCGAGTAGAGTTGGCGCAATAGCTGCACAACATTATGGAACAAAGCTAGCCACATCTCAACATTACCATCCTCGCCATTCAAATAACTCTCCTTTGGTACCCAATACGACGAAGAATGTGTATCGGGAAACGACAGTTCGATGAGGCCTAGCGCCACGTCTCGTAGCTGCATTGCTATCGATGCTAGTTCACTTAAACTGAAGGGCATCATAGATGAGCGCGCATCAGGCAAATCCGGCATATCTTCACTTATCTCGTGGTAGAACTCCGTCTCGTAGATCGTCGGTAGCAGTAGGCCGAACAGGCTGCAGAAACATACTAATAGAGGTAAAAACGCTAGTGTATCGTTCTTCGACAGTCTCCTTCCAGAGGACAACGTATGCAATAGCGGCTTTTGGTTCGACCATAGCGACGTATGCTCAGTATCGCCACTAGTGTGAACAGAAGAGACAGTTTGCCACAGCAAACGAAGGAACGGTGGCCGAAACACCAACTTGCACAACAGCGGACATTTGTGTAACGAGTACTTGATTCGCGCCTGCATTACATAGCTGACCGAACACACGGCGATCAACGCCTCCAGTGATTTTACTGTCTCGACACCTGTGACAACCTTTTGTACAAAGTCATCTTTGTTAAGAAGGCTCCATATTCTTTCGATTGCTGTTCGCTTCATCACGTTTTCGTTCACCTCAAAGTCCATATCCTCTTCGGAGTCGAGGGATTGATCGGTTCTCGAATACGCCAGAACATTCGTCTCACCTGATGGCAGCATTAAATCGAAGAGCTGTTCCCTCAGTACGATAAGGTAGTTCACGACGTCTTGTTCAGACAGATTTGGGACCCGTGAGCTGACTATTGTGACGATAGCGTGTAGTTTCCAGATAGTGTTGGCTTCTTTATCTTTGCTGCTTAAAAGTGCACTGCGGATGAGTGCCTGTGCAGGTAACACCTCATTGTCACAGGCCGCTATTAAAGGTAACACCATGTGGAAAATCCGACAGTCTATGGATGAACACACAGGATCACCAAAGAAGCTGTCCAGAAAATTACTGATAACTTTGCATTTGTCGTCAAGTTCGCGACAGCTTTCCAACGGTTTCTTCACAAAAGAGACAAGCGATTCGGCCAGTGGGGTTGGAGCCTTTTCGCACTTTTCATTAACTTCAGGACATCTTGATACGATCAGATACTTCAAGATAGTAAAATAACCTGATTTAACGAGCTGAAGCCATAACGCGGTTCCAGAGGGACACGCATAGATTTCCACTAGCCGCAGCGGAAGTACAAGCGATTGTGATGTACCGCCTGACTGCAGCATACGAAGATTCGCAATGAGAACAGCCGAGAGCCGTTTGTTCCAGTTCCTGTTTTGATCTCGCCGTATGATATCAAGCACCTCTTGGCTCTTTTTCAACAAAACTTCACTCATTTTGTGTAAGCGTTCGTCATCACCGGGACTTTCATAAAAAAAGATGAGGCGTGATATGAGTGAGCCCACTGAAGTGATATCGACACCAGTGGAGGTAGCCTCGTCGAACGATTGTCGTAGGGAGCTCGCCTAGAAAATAATACAAGAACAAAGTAATGACCTACCATTTAGAAGAAAACTAAACATTTCTTTACCGTTTCTCTAGTGCTAGTGTGTTCTTCCGAATCGTAAACGCAATTGTTGAAATCCCAACAAACTAAATATTAAAGAGCTAAATAATGTTGTGAATTATTGTTGTTATTCCAAACAAAAATCCTGCTTAGACGATTATCGTGGGTGGAATAGCTAGTTGCTTCTCATAGACCGATACACTATACGACTTTCAAATTCTATGGTTATTGTATATGTATGAATGTAGGGATTACAGAATCACAACTAGCCTATTTATTATCGGCCAAGACTACATCAAAGTTAGTATGACGCCATCTCCAAGTAATTGAATCATACTTTCTCATGGAGCCGGATTGCTAAATACTGTCACGGTAAAATAAAAATAAACGTCTTCCAGGTAAACGTCCGAACGATTTCTTGTTGTCATTGACATTAGATATGAGCACTCACACTCCGAGCTATAAAAATAGAACATGACTTCACGCCTTTGCTTTGTCACGTTAAAGGCAGCAAAAAATTTGCCCCGACTAGTTTTTTTGCCAAGATGCTCTAATTGGTCGACCCAGTTCAACAAACCTGGACACACAAAGTTACACTGGCAGAAACGAAGGAACTCGATAAAAAGACGACGAAAAGTTTCGAAAAATTTTAATATGAAGTACTACAATGAAAACAAAATGCGAAGATCTAGGGCTCCGGTAGTTATCAACAAAGTAATCCAATTTCAGTGCTACTAACTTGCGACCGACCAATCAGATTCCACCACTCATCTTAGCGTTTGAAGCAAATGCACACCTGAGATAATACAAACAAGCATCAGGAAAAACTACCATCACAAAAAGGACGAATAATCTCTAGACTTTAGACTCAATGACCGGACGCTTCTAAACGTATTAGGACGACAGCAACATTTTCTTGACGGTTACAGGTGCTCACATGTCGATGAAAGAAACTTATCATTGAACGGTTTGTTGCTACATGTTCGTGAACCTGAGTCACGGAGGTATAATATTTTGTGAAAAATACAAGAGAACTTAGATAGGAACTTATATAGAATAGAATCACCATGGAAACAAATGCTTACACTTTACGAAACAAAACGGTAAGAGTGGGGTGACACGCACATATAGAGGCTAAAATAACGATACCTGTGAACATGTACGCAATAGTATATAGAGTGTGCTTGACGTATGGTTAGATCACGGAAATCGGAAAGAACTAATCATAACCAAGAAATGCGCTCATGCATCGAAATTCAGACCTCGACAAAAAAGTACAGGCATGACCGCGAACCGGCAACTCTGACTGATTTAGCCGTTCACTCCTACAAAAAAGTTCGGTTTGAGCCTTGCAAATGTCCGAACAAGCGGCTTCTGTTTTTTTTTTAGTTCGCGTCGTTTGTTTTCGATAACTCTGATCACGGGTAGTCTGAAAGGGCACTCTAGCTCACTTCAATCCAAACTTACGCAGCCAATAGATCAGGACTGGTTAAATAACTAATTGTCTTATCCTGTATGACAAATAAGAAGGGGACGGTGGAGGGATAAAATGATGGCGACAAAGGCCGTGGCCGGCATGTCTGTGTGTTACCAGTTAATAACAGTAAGTTAATGCAATAATAATAGTAAGATTTCCTGATATTCAGAATTGTGTGATGTCCTACCACTGCTACTAAAAAAAATAGTAGATGGCATCAGCAAAACTATTAAAATACGATAAAATCCTATATAGGACGAAATACTGGTGTAACATATCACATACATAGATGTCTGTTTGTTTATTCTTTGTGGTGAACCTTTCACACTTATCATTACAAACTTTATAGCGGTATGGCTTTATCGGTAGCACGTCCTGTACCATGCGTCAACCTAATGCCGAAATAGCTCAATTAGCGATGAGAGGCAAAGGAGTTTTTCGTATACAAAATGTATTCGGTTTTTTTGCCCCACCTTGGACAATCGTTAACTTCCGACTCCCCTTAAACAACACCTCCATAATAGGCGGCGGCCGTAACCATAACAATAAATATAATAACCCGCCTGGTGAAACAAACTGAAATAAATGAACTTAGTAATGGCACTTTGTCGGAGTCATATACTTTTAATATTAGACTTTAGGGACTTAGCTTCAGCTTATTGTCATGACATATAATGTAGAGGCGCTTTATATGGCCGAACTGAAAACGATTCGGACTAAGCGTCAGGGATCGCCACCAAAGGGGACCTGTTCTTATCAAGAAGCACGATGGGATTCAGACAAAAACTCTCCACTAACTTTGTATAAAAATAGTCCATAGAAATGACTACAATAAAAAATGTTTGGAAATTAAATAGCTACACCTTTTTCTGTGGTAGAACGGCTGGCTACATCAGACGATAAGCTTCTAAACTATAATAATACGCTAAGGTTACAAGCATAACAATGATATTTTTTTTTACTAATAACAGACAACTTACTGACTAGCACAATAGATAAATAAAGTAACTTAACTAAGACGGAAGCTATTTATATTACAAGGAAGAACTCGTTTCAGTGGTTTCTTTGTTGTACATCGGCTCTCCATTGAAAATAGTTCTACAGTATTTCAACAAATGTTAATACTCCAGTGCAATGAAACTAAAACGATGTATGACACTATATGTGCGGACATTATGTGAAAGCGTATATTGAATGACAGTGTAAAAAAAGGTAAACAGAGACGTACTGAATATCGAAGAAGGTAGATCTTCACCTGAGCCCATATTAAAGAATCTAGATGATGTTATAGAGTTAGCTCGAAGCAAAAACACAGTTCATAATTTGTGAAGTAACCGATCTACCTGGGCACCTCAGACACCAACAGTCTTGCACGATTATGGTGAAATAAAAATAGATCCCACACATACACACAGACACACTCACACACAGACTCATGCGAGAGACTTTTGACGATTAGTTCAGGAAAAACGTCCGCATCCCCTGAGATGCACTCGTACAAAAAAACTTTGTGTTATCATTAACATTATCAGTACTCGAGGTACCAACAGCCTGAGCTCAAAAGTAGGACTCGTACCTTACGCCTTCGCGCTTTCAATAGTAAATCCCACCTGTCGGACAGAACGTCGACGGCGGTTATAATTACTATACGCGCGATCTCAATTTAGCTTAGAAATGGAATGACTTTACACTTGGATACTGTTACCTACCGTTTTTCGCCTTGTAAGAAAACCACGAACCGCAGCCTGGATTTTGATAGCACTGCTTTCCTTTTTGCGTTCCAATTCGCGACGTTTTCGCTCTTCCTGTTTCTGCCGAAGCAGCTCATCGCGGCTCTGAAATGTATTAAATATAGTAATGCCATTGGTTAACAGACATGCCTTAACTCACATGGCAACAGTCGCACTACACAGCATAAATCTATTTCGACCTGGAGGTGTTCCACGATGCTATATTAAGGCTTCTATGCGTCCATAAAAATAACATTTTTCCAGAATTCGTGAATGTTATGTATATGAACAAGCTTTACATGTAAAAAGAACAAGCCGGTGAGGACATTAAAAAAAATCTACGAGCGAAAACAACCGTTTGCGTATATACATACACACGTGTTATATATATTACGTACATATATTATAACTGCCTGACACATCATCAGGACTGAAAAAATCAATCACACAATTTTTGCTTTACAAGGAATGACGTTGACAGAGAATTTTCCTTTCTTTATGAGTAGGAAACATGCAATTTCAATAGTGAGCACAGCTAAAGCTGAACTATTACAAATCTCTTTTCACGCATTTCTAAATTATCTAAAAAATTGCCGGTTATATTTTATTAGACGCTAACGAGACTGTAAATGAAAAATTTCTGAAATAGGACTTATATGTGTACAAGCAATGAAGTTGTAGTTGCTCCACGTATTTGCCAGGTCTGAGTCAGTTGCGGTTCAGTTTCCCAATGTATTCTCTATATTTTGGTCAAGGTACCTTGCTCAGCCTCGATAAGCACTCGCAGTATCGCGAGATGACCCAAAATGGTTCCAAGTGGGTAAAAACAAATAACGATTATCCGCTGATAGTGCATTAAAGTCACTATCTGTTATATCACATAAGTTATGCGGTAGTACAGGTAAGTTTTTTGTTAACTGAAATTCCTTAAGTACCTTTAATATATCACCACTCTATTATATGCGATTCGTTTTCCAAGAAACACGAATTTTGTCACATCGCCTGGAAGTTGTTGCATTCTGGACAAACTTAATCTGAAACTTATGGGTGTCTATTCTGATATCAATTCAATTATTGCCTCATAGAATAGAAATCTTTTCACAAGATACACACAAAAGTCCAATTATTAACAAGAGGTCCATCTTAACTTTCCGCTGTACAAAGCAAGATGTTTGTTTAATTGCTACTTCAGTGCATAATGTATGTATACCGCAGCTGACACGGCAATTTCAAACATAACATTGACATCAATGATGAGCTTATTTGCTGACAACAGCAACAAATTCCATCTGACCATAGCTTGGTTGTTACCGTGGCTGATAAGACGGCATGCAAACTGTGCATGAATACATACTATGCATTAAACTGTCACAACAACCTTTACTGATAATCGTATTTACATGAACACAAAGGCTGCCGTGCTTTATGTACATATGCCATAAATATCATTTGCCACTGGGTAAGACAGTGTCATACAGCGTATCATATATCAATGATTACAATTAACAATAAACACTTACCCTTAAAGAATTGCGATTAGCGCCACCGAGTGCCTGAGTGGGCCTCTGACGAAACTCGCCCTCGAAACTGAACATTTTTGTTACAATTACGATTCAACGTCACACCGCTGCACTATATGTGACTTGTGGGAGCAGTTACTTTGCACAGCTGATTGACGTGAAAGACTGCGAGACAGGGCGCAGGATCACGCTCGCTGGAGCTAGTCACTAACTAGCTAGACCCCCTGTCGCGACAACCTATCGCAGAGCCCGATTTTGTCAACTTCCCTCTCTCTTCGGTACTATGGATGGTTGTGACAGGCATCCAAGTCAGGGTATCCTCATATTAGCGCAGCGGTACTCTTATACAGCATTGGCACGATACGGTTTGCTGTCGGCCAACTTTGGCTCAACTCACTGGACCGTCGACACTGCCGAAACTCAACCTAATCGTTTCTCTGAGCCCGAACAACGGACACAGTTATGTTTGTGACAATAAGATTTAAGCAAAAGGAATTTTCCGAAATCGACAATTAGCAGCAGCAGTAGTCTTGCGCAGCGATCGGTGCAAAGTTTCACAGCAGCCACATCTGGGGACGGTTGATCGCTTAATGGGCCATCAGTAGACACTCACTGTTCATCTCAGCATTACACATCAACTACTCCACACACACCCCCTGAATTCTGAACACTATCCGCTTAGTACAGGATAATCCTAGAAGACCAAGATCGCCGAGAACAACCCTGTCTTTCTCTAATCACTAGATTTAGCGGATCGCGAAAATCCAGAAAATTACGGCAAAGTGTTGTATCACTAGTAAAAAACAGGCCTCATCCCATGAACCGGTTTCATGCCTGTCTACGCAGAACGCAAAAAGATTTTTAGGGATATTTTTTTACAACTGTGCTATTTTAAGTGACGAGGTGATACCTTGAGAACAAAACATTTAGCATCGCCTAGCGGACAGTAGCCCGCCAAAGCAATTGTTTATAAAAGTTTACAGCGGCGCTTTCGTAGCTCGGCGCTCAAGAAGCGGTCGTAGATCTATACTAAGGCGTTCAGTAATACTTCAAGTCTTCGAAGTTTTTTTTTCTATCTAGCGAGAAACACAGAAATGTCTGGAGGATTTTCGTTTGGGACGCCCGCTGCGGGAACCGGTAGGTGCTTTTTCAGTTGACATTTTAATATTCGATGTATCACGCTAGATACGTGCTAACGATATCAAGTTGCGTCGTATTAGCTAAGAAGTTATAGTATGATATGTCTATCGGTTTGAAAAAGACGTCCAGCAAAGAGATACAAATATGAGAAATTGCTAAGTCTAAATTACGATAATCACTACGGCAAATGTACTTGAATTCTTGATTTTAGATGTCAATAAAATCATGTCTGCATAGCGAAACATTCGAAACTGAGGCCGGATAACAGGACGACCACTAATGGATAACGTTTTTATTTCAAATATCGATAATTATAAGTAATTTTTTCTACACGCATCATATACGTGTTCTCGGCAAGATTTTAGCAGTACTGATAACTTGACCGCGTTAATAAAGAAATTTCTGTGAACATTATGTGAAGTATGCATCCAAATTTTGGTAATGGCATGTGAACTGATCTCAAACTATATTAGTTAACAACAAATACGCATATTTGAAATATTCACACATTTTGCAGTTTAACTTATCCTTTGAATTACATATTTATTGGCTCTGATATATAGTGTCGAATGACTTTACTTTGGAAGTTATTTTGAGACAGTAGTAAGTTTTCCGCACCGTGTCCCTCTCAGTTGCTTTAACATGGATGAGCGTTCATTCATACTTGAATCTGAACTGTGCTTGGTGGATAGGAACATAGCACAAAAAATGTTTCTTTAAAGGCAGGCTGACATCGATTGGCAAGTTTACTGATATGTAACACCGTCAAGTGTCTTTCTAAGTTAAAAAGTACATAAATGTAAGACGAATATATAAAAAAAATGTTGGAGTTACGTCTTGCATATATCGAACATATACTACGTATCAGACGAATGTGAGCATGCGTTGGCAAACCTACTGATACAAAAGGGATTAGCCCGAGTGTGAAATAAAAAAAGAAAAGTGATTTTAACATAGCCAGTGCGTCTTTCTTAGTTTGAAATCGCTACCTGACATTTCGATATATTTTCTTCATTTTTGGTACAGAACAATGGAAATGTTTCGAATAATGGCAAACGTATGAAATGTTAAACACACTAATTGAAGGTAGCTCGGATTTTAGCGATAAAATCCAGATTAAAAGTCTACCATTTTTTAAAACATTTCGTTCTGAGGTTAAAAGGATAGGACAGTTGTGAATAAACGGGTAAAAAACAAATAATTGTGGAGGATTCACACAAGAAGTGTTTTCTATGGAACCACCTGACCATTAACATTTTTTATTGGTCAAAGCATGTGTGGAAGTCTGCCTCATTTCTATTACTCAGCTGCATCCGTATTACATAGTTTGATTTATTTACAGAAAAATATAAATTGCTAACTTGTATTCTTCGCTCTAACATTAATGCCGTTCTTTGCAATCACCTGATTTTGGAAAATGCATGTTCCATTAAAATTAAATCTTCTAGACAGTCTGCAGCATAGATTGTCCGTTGTGGCTTGTCTTCAAAGTCGTTACTTTTAGTTATGTCTTTACAATGCATTTACAAATCTTTCTGTTGATTTCACTTTGCCGCTTCTGTACTAGGTGGAACCGGTACCTCCGGCTTTTCGTTTGGGAGTACTGCTACTTCCAGCGCGCCCACGACAGGTTTTTCATTCGGTTCTCCAGCGACCAGCACTGCCGCAACGCCGTTTGGCGCCACACCTGCCCCGACAATGACGGGCGTTGGTGCGCCAACAGCATTTGGAGCTACACCTGCTACTCCAGCTGCCACTGGAAGTACTCTATTCAGTACTCCGGCAGCTGGAGCCACGCCGGCAACAGGATTCGGTACAGTGACCGCGCCAGCTGCAAGCTCGGCACCGACGCTCACCTTCGGAGGAGCTCCCACATCGACTCCTGTTGCCGGCTCTGGTGTGACTGCCCCCTCCACTGGATTTGCTTTCGGTGGAGCAACTGCAAACCCTGCGACCTCAACGGGTCTCGCGACGCTCGGGGGCACCGGCAGTAGCGGAATATTTGGCGCGCATCCGACTGCAACACCAGGCATGTTTGGAACAACGACCACACCCGCAACTAGCAGCACTCCGGCGTTTGGCGCCGGCTTCGGTAGTGCGGCCGCAACAACAACAAGCACAGCGTCGACAGGCATATTTGCCGCTAACCCGACTGCAGGCACCTCTGTTGCAACTGCGACTTTCCCGTCCGCCCTAGGTAGTGGAAGTGGGACCAGCGGTGGGTTTGGCGGTACGGGCACGGCAGGACAGCCTCCTCCTGGGGGACAACAACAGCAAGGCGTAACCTTGACGACGTGCGCGCTTGGCAGTATGACGTTTGAAGATCTCGAAAGAAAGTGCAATGAATGGAAGAAAGAACTCGACATCCAAGAGGAAGCCTTCCTCAAACGAGCCACACAGATCAACGCATGGGATCGTCTTGTCTCCGCCAACTCGGAGAAGATCACCGAGCTTAACGAATATATGAAAAAGGTCTGCAAATGTGATATTGAAGCGATATTTATAGAAGTAGAATAATACTGAGCCACTATTAGCGGGTGTCCAAATAGAATTCTACCGATAAATGCGAACGAGAATCGGAAATAGTCAGGTAAATGCACCATAGAAATGAGTAGTAGCGAAGTTTGGCTGATTGAGTTAACAACCGTGAAGTAATGTAATGTCCATGGACTAGTCGCCACATTTTGACTTTTAACACTGGTAACTGTAGGACCCCAGAGGGTGCATGTATCTCGTTATTACTATTCTGCTGCTTGTTTGTTGCCATCCCTATCAGCCGATGCTCGCTTACTTTTAATACATACTGTTTACATAATCAACTTCAAATTATTTCTACTCCTATCGCTGCACATTGCTATAGAGCACACGTTACATTTTTGATCTACGTACTCTGATGGTATTGTAGGTGAGGCAAGACCAGGAACGTCTGGATCGCGAGCTGGACTTCGTGGTTTCGCAGCAAAAAGAACTCGAGGAAATGCTGGAGCCTCTCGAGCAACAAGCCAAGACCATGGAAAGCGCTTCGATTCAACATCATACGGACGTTGAGAGGGCGTCAACGTATCAAACAGCAACGAAAGTCAACAATCAACTCCGCATGATGGCCGAGGCGATTAAGGAGATCATCGAACACATAAACGATAGCAACAAAGCTGCCAGCGACAGCTCCGCGGTAGGCACTGAAATTTGAAATGCTATGCAGTCTAAGCCCTACGTCGGAATTAACAGTTTCTGCACTTCCCACTTGTTTGAGCCGACGGTCATTTTCCCAACCCATTGTTACCTAGTTATAGTAATCTACTTTTTCTCGTGGTTGTCCTAATGTAGGCAAGCTATAGTATATCAAAATCAAGTGCGATTAAGGACGAGACTGCTTATGAAAGTGAGCCTATTAGAACTTCATGCGTCGTCTAAATGTCAAATAACATCAATGTATATGTATGTTCGTTTCGCAGATGGACCAGATCTCAAAAATTCTCAATGCGCACATGGACGCACTGCAATACATTCAAAGTGGGATTGGCACGCTACAGGAGAAGACTGAGGATATCAACAAGCTTATGGGGATTGTGCGGATTTGAGTCCAGATAGATAAATTATAGATTTGCTGATCCGGCTGTACCGGATGCAACTGCAGACAATTCGTTCGTGTCAAGCTTGTTACAGATTCTACTCACAAAACTTATTGTTAAGAATAATAATAATAAACTATTATTAATGATGTTATCTCTGCATAGACACATTAAAAGAAAACCAGTGGCAGTTATTGCAAATGTTTGTCGATGCTTGAAACATATCGATGTGACACTGATTGAAGAGAAAAAACGGACAGTGTGTCGATTTATTTTACAGATGGACTAGTCCAAAACAAGGACTATAAAGTAGTAAATAAAATGAGAACAGTAATGTCTATAGAGAAACACATGAACGTGATGCATTCAATTTTTTAGTAACGATTTATTTGCGCGCGTCTTAATAGTAGCAATAGTTCAAGTTGCATTAGTTTGTATTGCAAAATTTCCGCAAGTTTCTACGGTTGTTTGATTCTTAACCAGAGATTGTAAACTAATCTAGAAGCTTCCAATTTGGTGACGGTTGAGTGGTACTGAGCCAGTTGAAATCGTCTACCCTGAAAAAATTGTTTGTTGACCTGTCAAGACCCGATCGAGACCACGAATTTTCGCTAGCCGAATAATCTGATGGAAGCGAACCGAATTTAATGTTGTGGCAGTCCTCTATGATCGATCTGAAATTCGCAATACGCGGAGGAGGGCATACTCAGAAATCGGATGTGCGTGCTATTTTTTAATTGATTCGTTGGTGCATACTAAGTAAGGGACACACACATATATACATTATATATGCGTGTATGTGTGTTCTTTGTTATTACTTAGATGTACTGTCGAATCAGAATATAATGCATATATTTCAAACAAATGTCAATGCAGTTTTATATGGAGTTTCAGCTTGAATCTCTGCACTGTCATTAAATCTAGCTCTGACTAGGTTTCGGGTAGATCGTATTTTAATTTAAAGCAAGGAGTACCTGGAAGTGATATGCAGCCGAAACGTTGCTTCGGTAGCTTTGTGGACGCGTAACTGTTGGCAAGCCACCTGTAGGGAACTGCCATGGAAACCAACAATAAGTACTGAATTTGCCACTGGATCGCAGATTAGCGTAGAGTCATGTACGTCGTTCACATACAGCGTGCTCGGCCATCCTCGAATTACGACTCGACACTTTTCGAGATCGTTTAGCTCCACCTCTCCGTGAACATTATTCAACTCCAAGTTTTCGCCACGCTTGCCTTCCAAGGAAAACGTCGCATTAGCCACACTCTTAACTCTATCTCCAGCGCTACTTGCTGCACCTGGCTGTTGTAATTGTGCCTCTGCAACTTTCGCCTTTTGCTCGGCTCCTTGCAACCTTTCCGAGTGAGCGTCCTTCATGGCTTTACTAAATGCGAATCTTTTCTTAGGCGCCTTGATATCGTCAAGCTTTTTTTTGTAGTTTTCGATTCGTTCGCGATATGTTTGCAGGTCCCTAGATGGCAGTACGGCGGCCTGCGAATTTACCAACGTCTGCAACTCTCGGATGAGTATGCGTGATTGGTCGATGTTTTTCTCGGAAAGCGCCATATCAACTTTAGTCGCCTGTTCTGCGAACAATGTGAACACACGGTATGACTCCGAGGCGGACACCATTTCGACGTAGCTGTAGGTCCGTTTACCAATAACGAATTGGCGTAGGCGTAAACGCTCAACGGGATGATGCTTGCTGATCGTTACGAAGACAATCCTAATGGTTGTCGATCAAAAGGCTCCAGAAATTGGCGCCCAGGACTCACTACTTTAACATGAGCAGCAGTTCTACCTACTAAGAAATTCATTTGATATTGCTGTATCTAAAAATATTTCATGTTTTTATGTATTATACGTACAAATTCAGTAAAAATGCCGCAGCAATCTCTCTGGTTATTTTCGGCGGGTAGCCCATGTTATCTGGTCAAACTCTCGTACCGTTGAGTTACCTAGCCGTTCGCCTATTTGGTAATAGTACTCGAGGACAGAAGGGTAATTTTCGCTAATCCAGTACCGGGTTTCTTGATTGTGGTTTAATTGCCGATAGGCATAGTAACAGCCAAGGAAGCATGTAAGTTCTATACCTGCTAGAAACGCAATTCCCTTCCCGATCCTTTTCTTTCCAGAAATTCCTATAAACGGCTTGACGAAACCGAATCCTCGGGGATGTTTTTTCAGCATTGGCTGAAATGCAAAGATAGAAATATTACCCCTAAACACATTGATATAACACTATATGAAAATCTATGAATCAAAATAATATGATCTTCCTAATGGGAATTCTATTGTAAAAGGTAAAAATGATTTGAACTTACTACGAGAAAGTATACCTGTAATGTACGAAAACTGAAGAACTTGTCACAAAAAGTAATCGTAAATACCGGCTAATCTGACAACGCATATCTGTTGCATTCATAGGCCTAGCTATTTTGTGAAAACCGGTCATATTAGGTGTGCTCTTTGTCTCAAATTGACATATTTTGTTTTCTCTCAAAATCAAAATTAAGCAGTATGCTTTTGATTGGTTCAGTGATTTGACTGCACTACTTTACCCGCGTGATAGCCGTCAAAGAAATCTTGTAATGAGGCTGCGCGATCTGCTATATCGATAAGTGATTCTAAATAGTGCCGTTGTAACTACAAACCACATAGATACAACGCCATACAGTACATAATGCTACCATTCAAACCGAAATCAAATTCCTTGTTAGCTAGTCAAATCTATCCGACCGGTTAAAGAGATGCTACGTATAAGCTATCAATCATATGACAAAAAAAGCCTGCAGAGCACTGACATAAAACGGGCAGAATTAGTTCGGTGTGACACCAATGCTGCCAGGGTTCGCTAATGTTCAAATGCGCTAGCCAAAATATGAGTCTACTACTCACCGCCTTTTTGCTGGATGCGTTTCGTCTCGCCAATGATCGTCGTGTGTTCAATGGCAGTCGGTAAACAGGTGTGGAGTTCTGCTCTGGAGACCGCCCCACTCCAAAAGCAGTCATATAGCTGTCGTCTGCTTCGCACATAAATAAACAGAATCAACTGTATTTACTGTTTTCAAGATTCAGATCTGGTGAAAGCTAGTCAGGCTAACCAAAAAGAATTTTGAAATCCAATTTTATTTTGAAAAGCAGACTTTGCTATAGGGAAAGTAATTGTGCATACTCCTCCTGATATCAATTATTATTATTGGCCCGGTAATCAGTGAAAGGTTTGGTGTACCCAGAGATTTTGCAATTGAAAGTTGGTCATGTCAGAATACTTTGTATCGGAAGGAGCCCTCAAGCTAAACGGATTTAAAAAGTAGGTAAAAAAGAGATGTGATTATGCTCTTTATGGTGGCACGTAGCTTTTGATCGGCTTGATAGTTTGTGTCTCGATTAATTTGATTTTATTCTAATTCCGTGTAAAATATTATCACTTAGAAACATTGCTAACCTATTCGATGTGATACTTATTCCGATCTAGGATAATCTAGCTCACAGTTAGTGGCATATTGTTACCATGCCGTTTCATAGGTCTATTAGAGAGACACTCAGAGAAATGCAGTAAGACTTACAGATTGAATAGATTCATCGTATAGGGAAGTTTATAATGGGGTCGATACTTCGCAATGTAGGCTTGCTCTTTGTGGGTTCCCGTGAGGAACTAGCTTAGGCCCAATTAAGCTGTAAACTCTTTTCTTGATAACCCACACAGTAGTATTTTAAGGTAAAGATCTAAGAAGATTAAATATTTAGAAAATATAAGCAAGTTAGAAGATGTCATTGTTATTAGGGGAAATGTGCTTTCTTGAACCTCAGGTTAGAGACCGAAAGCTACTAGCACGAATCAACTTTCAAAGCGATTAATTTTTTAACTATTATACAGTCGCCCATATGACAGTTTATCAATCTGCCTATTTTATTACACAGAAAAAAAAAGAAAAGCAAGAAATCAAAGGACTTAAAGAACCTTGAAGCTCACATGTCACGCACCGACCACCACTCGACAGATGAAGACAAAAGTGAAACCGTGGCTAGTTCAAGTAGCTTAAGGCAGTCAAAGGAAGGCCCTCGCCTAATTACCTGCCAACTGACTAAGGCTCAAAGAACCTTCAAAAAAATGCAAGAGAAAAAGAAACTTGAAAGGGTAAGCGTTTACGCATTAACTTTTTTTTAACATGCCGAGTATTAGTAGACATTAAATAAATTTAAATGAGCCTGAAGTGCAATTTACGGAAATAAAAATAGGCAGTGAAAAACAACATTATATATATATATATACATTAGTGGCTGTACAAGTAATAACAATGGTACTTTCTATTGGAACGTGTGCGGGGTGTTTCGAGCATCTTAGGCCAATGTTTAGACACACGATCGCTTTTCAAGCTTAAAAATGCATCCTGTGTAAGGAGAGAGCAATTCTGAAAATTTACAAAGTAGTGGACGAGTACTATACAATATAATGACAGAATTTTAAACGTTTATAATTTTACTAAATACAATGGTTATTTCTATGTGGTTATCAGCAAAAGAAATCCTAATAGCGTTTTAATTGTGCTTAAAATTTCTGATTTATTTAAGATAATGGAAAAAGCATCGAAAAGTCACCGACAAAGAGTGGAGGAGTTTAATGCAAAGCTTGACAATCTCAGCGAGCATTATGATATCCCAAAAGTATCCTGGACTAAATAAGTTTTTACTGCTCATCCAGGCTTTATCATAACGCTGGTCGCAAATTGCAAACACATTCTTTCATCCTGTACATAGTCATGTACTTTGAATAGGCTAATGTAATATACATGTACAGAATATATCATCATCGACCTCCGTCAATAAACTGTGTCAAATAAACTAAACAAAAATCATATTAGCGTATTTGATGGTTCAGAGAAATTGTATATATATATATATATATATATATATATATATATATATATATATAGATTGTTTTATTAGCTATTATTGTATATAAATATACTGCTACACTTAATTGACAGAATATATATCGTTTTAAGAGGAAAAAAATATCTACATTCAATTTGTTTTTATTTTCCTTTATAAAGTTTACTAAAAACGTTATTTTTTCTATATTCTATTTGAATAACATT
>NW_019213355.1:0-74293 GCF_002532875.2 Varroa jacobsoni | reverse complement strand
ACTTGAAACTAATCCACTTAACTCAATGATGCCTTCTACCGTACGGGATTTTTTTCAGAACAAGAGGAGGTAATTTTATAGAGGAAGAAAAGCATTTAAAACTATATAGATTGTTTTATTAGCTATTATTGTATATAAATATACTGCTACACTTAATTGACAGAATATATATCGTTTTAAGAGGAAAAAAATATCTACATTCAATTTGTTTTTATTTTCCTTTATAAAGTTTACTAAAAACGTTATTTTTTCTATATTCTATTTGAATAACATTAGACACATTTTATCATGCAAAACAACATAATAAAAGAAACCCAAACTTCTAGCAGCGAAGCCTTAGCATTAGGATAACCTTAAGATTTTGGACTTCATTTGTGACCAAAATTCGATTCCTAAGTGCTGCATATACTATTCGTTTTTCGCGTGACATCATAAACAACCCACTAGATTTTTGGTGGACTTTTATCTGGCGAAAATTTATCCTATATAAGTTCACCCAAATAAGCTCTGGCTGACTGTGTTTCTCATTGTTTTCATGCAGTAAAGTTAGTATCTATCATAACATTGTATTTTAGTGTTTTGTTTCTAATATTTTTAGTATTTTAGCCGTGAAGAAGTTCATGTTCTAATGTCTAATGAGGCACTTGCAGCGATTCTAATAAGCTGACTTTATTAAAACAATTGCCGATTTTTGCATCTTTCAGCGACTTATAATCATTGAAATGATCTTCATGGCAGGGCCAGTATGGCTCTAAATAAAGCAATATTTCCAATATAACCGATTTCAAAGTTTTTTTTTCATCGACGTGGCCCATTGCCATTTTTATAACATTATCTGTGCTCAGTGTGGGACATTTTCTAAAAGTACCTTAACGAACATTTGGGTGAACTGGACAAACAGTTTGCTTTAGACATTTTAGTACTTGTTGAAGTCGAAGTTATGAGGATGCGGGATTATTAATGTCATTAATAGATATATGTGTAACATCATTGAATACTATTCGTTTGGTAGTCTTCGATGGTTATAAAATACTTTGCTTGACTCACGGGACAGCTTGTTTTATCTGGTTTCACGTTTGCTGCACTGTGACCCACACAGCACAATAGTTCACCACAATAGCACAATAGGTTTTTGGCCTTCATGACGGTTTTTTTTTACTAGTCAACTTTTTTAAGTTCTTGCAACGCTATAATTTTTAAGTAGTAATAGTTATTCCATTTTAGTAATCAATCCGTTAACACAGTAGTATACACCTAAATCGCGAAGGATCCCTATTTTTGGGCACGTACTTTTTGTTTACCTGTTTTTACGTGATTAATCCATTTATTCTCGAAGGCCGCAAAAGGATGTCAGAATGTTGTGTTGAATTCTCAGCGACTTATCGAGAACCGGTAAACTCCGAACTGCCCAAATTCATAGGTTTTTCCCGGGCATGCGTATACACTATTAACAAAATTTTGATGAATTTATTGCAATTTACGAATTTTGCTAACAGATTTTGGGTCTGTGCGTATTAAGTCCCATGGTTAGCTCCAATTGAATGTAAGTTCCAAAAAAAAAGTATTTTTACGAACAGAAGAATGATAGTCATTGAATAAATCCTACGAACTAGCGTAAGTGCTGCTGACGGCAACTGTAATTTTAGTAATATTAATCTTCAAGTTCGAACTGTAATAGATAAATCATAAAGTTTGCCTGGAGAATGCGCTGTCTACATAGCCTTATCCACGACCAACTTCGGCAAGACATATGCTTGGCCTGTTACGTAACCTATATACCGGACTATTAAGAAATATAGTTATGGTACAAAGGGTCGTATGTCGTATAACATATGCAGAGAGGTACTAGACCTACGGAACAATCCCTTTATAGATGGTGCACAAAATTTTATAATTAGAAAATCTTCTACAGTTTTTTTATGTACTTATTTTTGCTCAGGTTTTTACAGAGGACTAGCATACTGCTGTGTAAAATTCAAGCCCGTTCCTTTTCCATAATGAACATACTTGTATACTACAAATATAGCTTTGCATCTGTAGGAGTTCCATAAAATTAGTTGAACTCAGTAAATTAATCTCATATTTGATCCGCTTTGTTTTCCTTATTGTGTGAACCGAACTATTATTTAATTTGATGTTTGCCGCCGATTTCCTGTGCACCGTGTCGCCAGGGTTATCATCATGCGGTTTCACCACAACTCATGATCACTTCATTGATGGGTTTAGAAAATTATATGAACTTTTGTGATTCATACAAATTATATAGTACTCACCGTTGTCAGGATTAAAGATTTGAAACTATTGGCTTGAAAGGACTCCTATAAATGAGCTGTAACGTTTCCTGGCAAATGGCACAAATTGACGTAGTAAAGAATCACATCGTAACCAATAAAAATCCAAAATGGCTTTAGCTTGGTAATGTTGCGGCTTCGTTTAACTGGCAGCTTGAAAGCCATTGTCGTTTTAAGCGGCGTGGTGAGTCAGCTAGTTCTTATAGCATGATTTTCTGTTGAAAAAAGCACTGCAAAGCCCAACCCGAAATCCCGGTTTGGTCGAGTAGTCACGATTTTCGGCATTCACTTAATTGTTTTCGTTAGTTTTATGCAGGGCTAATTGGGTGTTGGTTTATTACTAGCAAGCAGCCAATAATAGAATTAATTCCCATATATGATTCGGATTATTACGTAGCGTCAACTGTTACATAAAGCTCTGAAAGGGGGTGTGAATGTTAAGCTCTTGACATGAGACCTTGTATATGTAGGGAGTGGATTCTAGTTCTGCATAGACTCACTGTGTGTAGGTACAATATCTATGCAAAAGTATACATACTGCAGGTATTAGGTGCAACAACTCTGTAGGTAACGATGAGACCTAAATAACGACATCTAATCGTTATCGGAAAAAGTCGTTATTTCTGCTGTGTTGTGTCGGAACACAAAAAACGGTAAAAACATACAGTGCCAAAAAAACTGTGAAATTGTTTTCTTAATACGAAGAATACTTCCATGATTTTTATATACATTATGGGCACAAACGGTTGATAACTTACACTCACTGATTAAGTTAAAGTTGCTCATTCCTACTTAGCTGTATCGAGTCATCCTTTTATATTTAAAGTAGAGCTATGCGGAGAGCTCATACGTTCATCAAAAAAATGTGACATATCATATTCGGTAAGTTATTTAATACCAGGTAGAGCTTTCAATTGGTTATATGGAAGGTGGAGCGCATTTTAGTGGAGTATTACTAGAGCTATAGAAGTATATAGAGATGTAAGGTGTGTTTGAAATGAGCATACTGTTAGGAGGTTAGATGGAAGGAAACTAGAGGCGTAGATCTCTTGGCAAAACTCTTGACAAAAGCTACGGAGCCCAGGAATCAACCCAAACGGTTGTTTCCGTACAAGTTAATAATTGAGGCAAAGTTATCATATTTTACGTAATCTGATTTTTCTGACATCTGAAAAAAAGGGTACAATTTATTTTTTTAAATTAAATTAAATAAATTGAAGTTTTGATGTTTTTTTCAAATTCTACATAGAATAAATAAAATTACAGGCACTCGCGGATCGATTTTAGGTCGGGATCTATTTGAGCATTATCATAGCAATTTGTAGAGAAAGACCTAAACGTTCGCGCCAAGTTGCTATGTGATCTATAATAAATATTGTGCCTAAAATAAGTCTCGAGTTTTAATTCCGGAACGTGTTTCAGATAAATTCAGAGCCTCAGCAACAGCAGGAAGCAAATGCGAATGGAAACCTTGTGTCTCAGAAGCTAGTGTTACACTTATGCAAATTTCAGTCTCTATTTAAAAAGGTGGAGATGTAACCTCGGCGGACCTAATACACATCCAGGGTTAGCCCGATTTGATGATCTATTACAGTACTGTTTAAATATGTGCCATCAGACACTTGAATTACTTCTTTCGCTCCTGTATCGCCGTGTCGTTATATGTCAAGTTGCTCGCAGTGATAGGTCATGTCAGTGCAGCTTTCCTGCAGGTATTTGATGGCAGACTGATCTAGTTCTACCAAAAAGCACAGTTAGTATGAACTGGCTTAATAAATAGAAAGCCATTATGCTCAGCAGTCACAGCCAGATTACTAAAGTTACGAAGACAAGCTTAAGGAGCACTTTTAACACTATTCTCATCCTCAGATCTTTAAAATTAAGCGTCGCTGATGAAGTTAAGCTGTTGGCACTATAGTGTCAAATCAGTAGCTTTCACACACAGCAGACTGTTTTTATGAGCTATAAGACGATCATGCGCGCCAATCTTTTGATTCGAAGTGCAGACACGTATTTCTGACTAATTACGTAATTTGTCATTGATTGTATGGTTTATTCTTGTATACACGGATAACCAAGTCTTTCGACAGAACGCAACTATTGATAATCAGCTGCTTCGGTATTAATAGTTTTCGAAATGGAGGTAGCTAAAAGCATACTGCTAGATGCTGAACGTTTCACTAGGCCATTCTTATATGAAGTGATTTTAGCAAGATAGATTCATTATGGCTCGGATTTATCTAATATGTACGTACGATACAATGCAATGCACTTACTGATCCTGCTGTCCGCACTATCGTAGCTGATATTACGGCAGCTCGGTGACTAACTGGTCAAAAACTTTAAACAATGCGTAATATAGGACTATAAAACCATGGCACTATACCCGTTGATACTCTATACAGACACATAAAACTACTCCAAATTATTGAGCTTTATTTGCTATTGTATACAGTTGCTTCTTATGCGTAATCTCTTGATTCCATAATATACGAGATAGTTTCTGGACATCAAAACTTCTTTGTCAACGCTTCCTTTAGTACTTGTTATTTAAAAAAAAAACTTTTTTTGATGATGAAAAGATAAGTATGTCTCCATACATTATTACACCTGTATCCACCTGTTCATTTTAAATATATATTAGCATAGTTAATACAGTATGCCTGTTTGCGCCTTTATGTTAGGCTCACGCAGTGGTTGCGTGACATAGTGCATTATAGAATACATATTAATATTGACCTAGAGTCTATATATTACTAAAATCTATGTCCAAAAATGGTCTTCAAAGAATGGTGGCTTCAATAAGATTTGTTCGTACCAATAGATAGCTTAGAGTAAACTGCGTCTTAAGCTTTACTGGCCCGTTCCATCCTTTTTCAGGATGAGACTTCTGTTTTAATTTCAACAGGATAATTATATCAGTTTTAAGCGATTTCATTTTGCATAAAGTTTGAATTATCGGAAGAAATGTTTGGACTTCTTTAGCTTTTCTTTACGATTGACAACTGAGACAGCGCTTTCTAAACGAAAAAAGTAGAGAATCTGCGAAGCATTTCTATATAATGACTGGGAAACCGATGTAGATGATGGACAAAATAACAGTAAAAGGTTCTCGGAACGATAACCACACGTTACCGGGAATGGGCTTATTGCAACAAAGTAAAGAGATTACTGAAACATTGCAGTGGATTAAGACCGTTAGAACAACGTCACTGTAACAGAACAATACATTAGACTGGAAGTTAGCCGTTACATAAAGTCGGATAAAAGAAAAAGTTGCATCGGCGCAATCGAGTCGCTGACACAAGGTTTTCCTGGATAAACGGGAAGTCAAGAACTATTGGAGCTGAACACCGGCAGCGGAATGACGAACTTAGTATAACGGAATCTCAAGAAAATGATAGCTGCAGAGGAATTGATCTGCAATCCAACTATATGAAATATATATTATATTCAGGAACAACAGTAATAAGCAAATTTCGTTAATATAGAACAAGCTGATAAAATAACCGCCGCAAGATCGTTGGACCACGTCGGTTGAGGAACGTGGTAGGTGGAGCAGGTTAATTGAGGCACGATCTATTAGTTCGTGCCTAAACTATAATTTACGTTTAGTTGCATGTGACATCGAGGAATTAGATTAGTTAAATCAACGGCACAATGAGTGCAAGGCAAAGTCTGACTCTGTCTAACCCTGTCTATCCGTTTCGCGGTCTCAATTCGTTTTCGTCCTCCCGCTGCTACCGCGGCCGCGGACCCCGCAGACCTTCTGATGTTTACTGTAATTGATGTTTATTATTATTATTATTATTATTATCTACCGCACTAACACTCGCTGCTTTTCGCTGCGTTCGGCGAAACCCTATAATACGTTGTGGGCAAGTCGTCCGAAAGCTTCGTTCATTACATCGTAATACCAATACTACCGACGTACCCCCTGATAACGGCACGTAGTAGTCCTGACTTCTTCACGCTTACTGTAGCCATGGGCCATACGAAGCTGTTATGATTTTTTTTCGTTGCTTCTCTTTGTTTGTCGACTAGTAGCAGTACTCACTGGGCGAGTGAAGGGAGAATTAGATGTGGTTGCCATTCTACAAATGGTTATAGGTTTTCGTTGGCCGCTTATTCAACTGGGTGGTCGATTGCGTCAGCAGTAAAATGAGACCTGTACCAGCCGGAGCATTAAAACTTAAGCACCTAACTGAGTGCAGCATCCGCATATTTGCCATTCGCTATATCTGCGGCTATTTGTACTGCTGCTGCAGGGCTGCGCAGATCGTGGCCAGCGTCGGGGAGTCGCAGGTGGGGGGTGACGACGGACGGGAAGCTAGGGGTAAACGTGTCTTGCTTCGGATGTGTTCCAGTTCATTTTTCGAATGCGGATTCCAGCAACAGCAGCCACCGCAGGGGAAGCAGACGTACCACTGCAACGTGGTTGAGCTTATCAGGCACAGACACTCACATGAGGCCCATGACCAGAGACGCAAGACATGTTTGCAAATAAAGCCATATATAGGTCGAGCGATCTACACTATGGTCCTATATGTTCACATAAAAATAGTTATTGCAAGAAGCATATATATATATATCTACGGGCATCTATAGTAATGACGCAAAGCACCATTTTGATGTGCTGTTGATCTATCGTGTACATTGGGTTCGTAGTACTATAAAATCTAGACAGCGACGGACACGGCATAGGTGAAGAAGCCACGAAATTGTAGGAAAATTGCATTTCATTCAATCATCATGCCGGCACGACTGTCAATGAATCTGTTCTATTGTATTCTATATGAAAAGATGCGTGCTGGCAATAAATTATGACAAATAATTCTATAAAGCATTATAGATCGATGCCTTCGTCCGGGTTCGAGTCAGCTACCGGCCATCAGCGAACGTCAAGTAGACCGAAGTCAAAAATGATTCTTATTGTTAGAGGGAGAATACCGGCGGTAATCTATTCGCCAGGCAAAAACACTATTATTATTTTTGCTAAATGATATCAAATTAAATAGGAACCGTTGTTCCTGTCAGTTGATTATCGTAACGTCGCGAGGTAGAGCATGCAGCTGATATTACAAAACAGGTCGTATGCGCTCGATTAAGAGCTTTTTTCTTTCTCGGTAGAGAAAAAAGGGTCACTTTTTCGTAACGTGACTACCAGCGAACTTGGGCTAGAAATGTTTAGAAAACTTCCTGAAAATCATTCCTGTTCGTTTTGGGCGTACGCCGTCATTGAGTACCAAGTAAATGTTGTTCGATTTTCTCATCATTAAAGATTAACTACTATTCATTTCCCGTAAGCATTCCGATCGTACCTGCCGTTGAAATTTATCAGAAACTCTTATAGGATATGGCTTGCTCATAGAAAAAGTATCTGCGCATTTGAAATGTTGAATTTATCTTTGTAGTGGGATTCTCTAATCCATTCGGTCAAGGTTTCATTAGAAAGACTACGGCGTACAAACAATAAAGGCTCATATCTGTCCCGTGGAAATGTAGGAAAAGCATTCTCGTAACATTAAAAGGTTCGAAAAATGTTGCTATCGAATATCTGAAAAATCCACATCTAGACATTAGCAATAAGTAAATTTAACTTATCAATAAATACAGCAGGGTAATAATTGTTCGCATTCTTCCTACGTGCACCCTATATTTGGTGTTGCAACTACCCGACGAACGTTTATCAGCAGTGTAAAAAAAAGTTGAAAACTTCAGTCAATAATGTATTATATTATACACGGCCGTCCTCAACCTGCATCAACGAGCAAATTCTATTTAATTCAATTACAGCTAAAGTGTAACAATTCCCCTTCATAAACATGTGTTGCAGAAGTGAAAAAATAATGGTATTATAAAACGAGGCAAATTTAAGCTGGGAGTAATACTATAGTTAGACTGATGTTAGTCGACCTGTCCATCAAAATAAAGTTGAAAATAAAAGTAAAATAATAATAATTGCTTATTATTTTTTTGGCCTTATTCCTTGGCCCAATATAATTTGTATACGGCAAATGTATCGCCACAGCTATCAACGGATTTGCTATGACGGGCATGCGTCCGCCGAATATTTCGTTAACTTACTATGTGGGTTATAGACATTTTATCCTAATCCACGAACCATTAGACTAATCCATGGATTCTACAAAAATTGGAAAAATCCAAGCACAAGTGTTTGACTGCTGGCCTCAGTATCAATATACGTCTGTCTCATATGCTTACCATTATTACTATTATTATTACGGTTATTAATTTATTGCTACATACGACTCTAGGCGAAAAGTGACTAGTGAAATGGACGTCTTCTACCTGTTAGGTAAAGCTTGCTCTAAACGCGACTGTCGGCCATAGCCGTTATAGCGTTGCACGACAACAACAACAATAACAACGACAACAATGACAGACGATAACATGTCACTGCTATCCAGTAAATTCGCTTTCATTTCATTCTTATTTTTCCTGAGTATGTTCATGTTTGAGCGGAACGCTCATCGCGTCATGTCGCCAATTATTGTCAGTGAAGGTTGGGCCAGGGAGGGGATTCCGGTCAATTTTCTACGAGCAACAACAATAACATCACTCGTCGTTACAATGAAATGCACGAAAATATATATTACTTTCACATACCATCACGATTATTGGGCGTTGTACTGTTACAGCGTTTCAGCGGACCTGGGTTAGTGTGAAGCTTCGATAGCTCCATCCGACGACGGGTACCCCGCCGAAATACAGAAGACATCGACTACGGCAGTGGCGGTGGTATGCTGATGTTTCTGCTAATCGAACTCCCCAAAAAGCAGAACATTCCGTGACCTGTATCTGCTCTGTCGGCTTTTCGATGGTCGGGACGAGCGCCGGCGTACGTTGACCTCTGCCGTTCGCCGCCGCCGCTGCTGCTGCTGCAATTATTGCTGTTACCACAACCATTTTTTGGCAGCAAAGCGTTTCAAAGCCTGATGTTGCGCAATGCCACAGGATCGCCGGTGGCAGCAGCTGCTGACGAACGAGCCTGGCCGGTACGGCCACCATGGCGCCAGGAGTTGTCAGTTCCTTCTCCTGCTGCCGCATCTCGCTGCTTAGCTTGCTGTTTTGTACGTTGTGGCCAGGTTTCGTTCGGTGACTGCGAGTACTGCCGCTGCTGTCGAAGCTGCCCAAGTTGTTGGTGATACGCACTGCTTTCCAGCATTACCATTTGTCCAGCATTACCGTCTTCTTGCCTATGCATGCCCATTTCTAGCCGATGGAGCTGTAGTTGCATCAGGGTTGGCTGCGTTACATCGCAGCCACACAATCAACGCCTTGGCGGTAGTGGCGGCTGCAAGGCGCAGCGAGCGACTGGCTCGTCATAACAGCATTATGGCTACGGCTGATTCCTTCGGTGCTGTCGCTCGTCCAGTAAAAGTGAGAGAAACAGAGAGAGGAAATGTTTAACGGTCGACGACGATTTCTTTTCTGTGTTCTCTTTTGTGTAGAGGCCCCCGTTGCGTAACAAGTGACCCAGTTTTTGGCGGCCGACGGGCGCCGTCCTGGCGTACTTACCCTCTTCTGCTGCTGTCGCCCCGTCATCGGTGTGCGGTCGTTCATCGCATTTTCCCGTCACATTTCTCTTTTTTCTTCGCTTAAATCTCCCGCTTGAGTTGTATTCAAATCGGGTATATATATTTATCTGCGCAGGTTAGATATTCTTTCCTATTTTTGCTAGATATTGAGAATGTTCGTATGTGTCCATGTCTGCATTCAGGATCCGTAGCTGGTTGGTCTACTCCAAAGAACTCGCTTCGTTCGTTTGGCCGTATTTCACTCATTATCACCGCCGCCGAAGTCGAAGTCGACTTCGTCCGAAACGCGACGCTCGTAACGTAACGCTGTTTTTGCTTATCTTCTTGCCTCGATGCATAGCAGCGGCGGCAGAATACGACTCATCTTCCCGCAATAAATCACAGGTTCGGCTGACGAATCATCCAGTTGGGTGGACGTCTGGAAATGAAGGACAACAAACGAAGAAAAAAGGTGTAAAGAGATATTGTCGTTAACGGTTAAATGTGTTGTCCTGATGATTATGGGGATAACCCATAGAATAATGATGACGGTAATTTAATGGTAGGACAAGTTCTAGCAAATATGGAAATACGAACATATACAATGTAGTACAGCTAAGAGGTAGCATCACATATGATGTACGTACTCACGTATATTACATAACCTATATGGGACTACCCAGAATTCTTTTCTCTAAGTAAACTGCAATTGAGAACACGGTCTAACGTGAGATAGAGGGAATTGTCGGGAGATTTGTATGTCACAAAGTGTGCACTAACCTATCTGTATGTTTTAAAGTCTAATTAGAATCGCAGCGTGTGATAGTGATATTAAGTGGTGCCAGCTTTAAGCGTCAAAAGATCTGGTCGTTTTTGTGTTGATGTTAATAGATCAAGTCTATTTACTAGATTAGGTATTGCCTATATCCTTGTCCTCTTGAGACTTGAGCGCCTCGTGAAACTGGTCCCTTGAAAGACGTGACTATTTAAAGTTTAGCTGAACGGTTTGGACGAAGCAGTCTTTTCGTACGTAACCGATCATTCTCAAGGAAACATGGTAACAAATAACAAAGTAAAGCTGAGATGCTAGAGGTAAAAACAACATAAATACATTATTATCATGGACCTATACACTACGCTTTACAATTATCTGAATTTCTTATTATAATCTTAATAAGAATACTTGGGACTATAGTAAAAATATACGTGCTCTGCTAGGGAATATTAGGTAGTTATGTGGCAAGCTAAAACTGATAATGAGGACGGTTCGTCATAATCGATAATTTGATTTAACTCAGCATATCAACAACTAGCAAATGCCGATCATTTGCTTTTTCTTGTAAAAATTTGTAGAAAATAACGATCATTTAAGTAATTTCAGGCCTCATTTACAATACGTAAACGATAGTTCAAAACAATTGTGTTGTCATAAAGTTAAAAATAGTTTTTTTTTTTTGACAGTATTTCTATGAATTTAGCTAAGGGCTATATAACTATTACTACTGTGAAGCCGTCTTTGATATCTTCGTATACACCCAAAATAATTAATCGTTCGATGTGTCTATTGACAATGTTTTCTACCCTTTAACTTACTACATCTTCTAACTTTGATACTGTTGGATAAGTAGTCTAGCCTCAATTTACGGCATATTTACCACTAAGTTCAATACTGCTGTCCTATTTAAATCACTTGAACAAAATTCTGTTTTGTTAAATTATGTGCCACTCAATTTACTTGAGAAGAACTAGAAGATTCCAGAACAGAAGGTACAGAAGAAAAAACTAAAAAGACCTTGCCCCCTGCAGTTTTAGCAATGATTAAAAAATCAATAAATGGCTGTAGAGAAAGGAGCAGTTCAAGAAAGTACCAGTCTTCATCTTCATCTTCATCGTAAATGTGACTTAAAACAAACCTACGTCAATAAGAAATTCTTACTTTTATACAGTAAAATGACCAACGTAGTCATCATATAATTAGAATCGTTTTTTTCGACTACTGATCGGATAGTTGGATTTAATATTTATTTATTACGATTATTCAGATATGTAGAAACTATGCAATTGAGAATCGACACTAATTCTTGATAAACAAAGTTTAGGAAAAATCTCGGTGTTTTGATGTGGATCGTTCTTTGCAGGCACCTGTCGTCTAATGAAGAATCGTATCACAACAATCGAGCTGCCTAAATATGAGCACTTAGTGACTCGAAAAGGGCCATTGTGTTGAGAACAACACAAGAACTTATTTCGAAGCCAACCTTCGGGCGTTTCCTTTGAATTTCAAGTTAGTTGATTTCGACTTGATTAAGACGAGCGTACTACCAAGTTTTGCTCACAATTTTTGGTTCTAGCTCATTACAGCTTTGCTGTACACAAGCACATTATGCATACGTATACTCTTAATCCAAATCAAGTCTATTAACTCGAGCTCTGTTAGTCCAGACCGCAATTGGCGGCGCAAAGCTGTCACTGTTTTGGCCGACGATGAACCTGGATTGGAGTCCGAGGTCGTTTAGTTCTCGCCCAAAATCATGATGCATTGCCGCGCAGATCTGCCACACGCCTTTCGTAGCGACTATTACTGCCGTTCCAGTCATTTGTGCCACCGCTGAGTCCATACTTCCGTAGCAGCACCAGCAGCAGCAACAGGGCAAGGAAAACACTTTCGTGGACCATTTTGTGAGAAGAACATTGTTGGTCCTGTTTTCCTATGGTTCTCATACTCGCGTCGTCGCTAGCGGCACCGCTGCAATCGATGCCGTTGACGGTGGTGGCGGTGCTAACTCTCGCCAACGCCGGTCCACAGCGTCGATGCTCACAAAGTCGTTACTGACCCAAACTGTCGAACTACTGCTGGCATGCTCGCTGATTCTTGCTTACCTGCACCGACTACCACCAGCGCTCATCAGCGTTCAGCCACAGCCAGTCGAGAGGATCTTCTTTACTTCTGCTCGTATGTCGTCTCTTCTTTGTCGTCGTCGACGCTTCGTTGTCTCTGACCGGCTGGTTCCCTTGCGGGGCGCTACCATCGCCTCCGCGCGCATTCGGCCACTGGGCCACGATCTTCAACCGGCCATAGCAGCACTAGTAGCTGCAGAACGAGCAGAATTGCTCCAGCAAACAACCGTTAGTTAGCTTAGTTTGTTACTAGCCTTGACGCGTGACGGTGGCCTGCTTTGCTGGACTGGCAGAGAATTTTCGGAGGCAGGCGGAAAAACGAACGCTCTGCAAATTGATAGATGCCATAAGACGACTGAAGCGGAAACAGACAACGGTCACGTGAAGACAGACTCCACGTGAGGCTTTTAACTTACCGAGTCGAAATCTGCGTTTCATCAGTTTCGATCATTCAACGGTAATTCAGCATCGTTAGGTACGCGTTGCGCAAATCAGTATTACAGCGTCGTGCGATAAAGTATACGATAATAAGCCAGCTACCTGCAGCCAGGTTTGTGGTATTGTGAAGCTCAATTTGTGCATGTTCTCCTGCCAAAGTTACTCAATTGGTTACGCTGTTGCGGAATAGTGCTACCGTAATACAGAGACACTATCTAAGCGGCATTTACCGCTAAAGTGAAATAGCGATCGGTGATTCACTGCAAGGCCAGATAAACTAAAGTTAAACAAGTGATAGCAACGGCTTGTTGAAACTGATCTCGTGTCCGTTCTTTGCCTTCATTGCCTGTGGGTGCCAATTACATTGAACACAAGCCTATTGTAGCTGCTCACCAAGACGAAATCGGTTGTGACCTCGTCGGCCACGTATCTGACGTGTGAAGTTGGTCGGTGCAACTAGAAAATATCGAAGGCAAAAATCTGTCACAATGGTGAGTATTAAGTGAAACAACAAAGCATCAGAAATTACTATGGTCAATCACCTTTCTTTCGCGGCGCGAAAGTTTACTGCATCAAAACACTTTGTTAGATTGTTAAGTTTAAATATGCCTTCTTCTGTAGTATACAAAGAAGATTAACTATATCCACATAAATTGTGTAGCACCGGTGTTGTCGGCGAGGTAGGTCCCGATTCCTAGTATCTTTCAACTGAAGGTTTGACCTTCTAAGGAGTCCCATTGATGATTTTACAAGACATTCTATGGGTTTCACAACAAAATGTTCGTAACACTAATGAGGACACTTCGATTCTGACAAAGAGGAAGGTCCTTTGATCATTAAACCATTAGGTATTGTAGGATACGCATTTAACACATATCGTGAATACCGTACTCTATACCTACTGGTTTCTGCAGTTTTCTATAATTCTTGCCTGAAACCGACAAACTAATGAATGCTAGTTCTCTGATATGAGCACAAAACGTCAGGTTTCAACAGCAGGCACAGGGGGCTTAGCATTTGTGTAGTTCCGCATCTAGCGTCTTCTGTTTGGCTAGTGCTAATGTACGTGATGCATAGGAAAGCCTATAGATTCTTCAGAGCTACACGTCTAATGTCACAGAAAAGTATTTGAACTAATTTCCCACTCTGGTGCGCACCATTCGCTATCTCAACAGCAACCATACGCACCATATTAGAGATCAGTTAAACACTCCAAATGACTTACGACATGTTCGAGCCTTTCCATGTCTACAATATGAAGATGACTGAAGACCGATTGATCTCGGACTCGACGCTTATAAGTGACTTCATAGAGATATTGCTGGGAATAGATTCAGATATAAGTGCTTTCTATCCTTCAACCAGCTAGATGCTAACGATAGTATACGTTACATGTTTAAATTCTCGCTGACTTAATGCCCTGAAACAGATAGCTGTAATCACGCCTCGGCAGAATGCGAAAGCTTTGATTGCGTAGTTATGACCCGATATCGTCTTCTTCACCTACTGTAACTTCACAATATCGTTAGGTAGCTATTAATGTCTCAGGTTTTACATGAACAGAAATATATAAGAAGCGAATGGATACCGCATAAAATTAAAACTTGCTGTATGTCTATTTTGAGCTGAGTTGCATCTAAAATCGGTTGTCCAAAATCAAGTGGCCCTTAGAAAAATGCCAGAAACTTCATTGATTAAAGGAAGCCATGCGATTTCGAAAAAAGTAAACGCAACCCGTCTTTTTTGTGAAGATTGAGCCTGTATCCTGCGTGCTACAACTACTGCGTGTCACTCAATGTAACGTACCTGTGTTTATCGTTTGTGTGTGTCATTGCGTAGATGTTACCTTTTCTTTTATAACGTGCACCGCACATGTGGGTATCTTAACTAAGCTTTCTCATCATTTAAACGCATTTCTTTACTGCCCCTACATTGACTAATAGGATGATTTACTCGGCCTTAGTTATGGTCATCTTACTGCCTGCTACTTGTACCCTGCACGTTGCAACGTCAGAGCTTAGGACCATTGATTGAAAGCGGAACAAGAAGAGCCTAAAGTCTTAGGTTGCAGCTTGGCCTATTTCGGCCTAGTGGAACTGCAGTAGTCAATCAAGTAAACGGGCAGGTTAATACTAGAAATGCCCCCTCTCTTCTGTGGGTTATTGACACCAGGCATCAATTTCGCTTAGAACGAATAGACGACTAAAAAAAATAGTAAAATTTCACAACAGACAAAATCATCAGAGCGTGTTCTATAACCACAGCTTAATGTCGTATGGGTACTAGTTGAAACACTAAGCTCTGAAAGCGGCTTGAGTCAATAACGAAAATAAGTGCGGGCCGAAAAATAGATCCGAACAGTCTACTACCTTTAACTATAGCCAGTGCTCCAGTTCTGCGAAATACACTTCCCAATACTGCATCTTTACGAGTAGCCCAAAGAACTTAAATCTAAAATAAACCTGTATTATCACCTATTAAATTAATCGAATGCTTATTACAGTACGAATTTCACGGAAGATGGCTTCCAGCAGATGCGGTCGTTAGCGGCGTGGAAAACACGCTACCGGTTCGTAGTTCGTACGTGAGTAAGAGTTTTTGCAATGATTTGTATTTGAGAATGCCGTTCCACTGCCCGTTCTTTGTTTAGTCTAATCCTTGAAGGGGTGGGGAGCAATAAAATGGTGATATGCCTCCTCCTGACAATCAGACGCCGACGACGCGACACTAGCTGCTATAAAAATAGCTGGTATTGCTCTCTGTCCGTATAAGGTTGGGTGGCTTCACCGGTTCTTTGGTTGACACGCAAAATTAACTTCTAAAAAATGGGGAGAAATTAGTAAAAGGAATGCTATATTCTTATGAATAATATTTCTTTGCTAAAAGCTGGCGGTTCGCCTATGATGTACGTTGTGAAAATACCCTATGCGCATCAGGCTCTTTTGGTTTCCTCTTCGTCTTTTTTCCGCAGTTGCAATGTTGCCGATTTCATCATTTCAATGCACAAATAATAATAATAATAACAGTTTTAACTATATTCGTTTAGTAAATGAACCAGAATGGGTCACTGAAGATCCCTTAAACCGTCAACAGTTGGGCCGCCAATTCTATCTAGATCGTTTATCTTACCATTTCGAATGGGAGACGGGCGTACGCCAAAAATCCTCGCCATCTGTTTCTTTTACAGACAAAAATTATTTCATCCATAGGATTCGTGGCAGACTAGTGGCAGGACTCACATAACAGTTGTAGCGTCGTTCGAGTCCAGACTTATCCAAATCGTCATGACATTTTGTTATGGGTTCGATAGTAGCAGCGGCAGCTAGAAATTTTGTGTTGATTATGAGTGACTGATTGAACCAGCGAGCGACCAATCAACCTGTTGATCGCCTTGAGGGAATGACGAGAGACAGAGAATTGGTATTAATTACGAGACGGCACTCAGGCAGGCATTAAGATTCCGAGTAGAGGTTGAATAGAGGGGACTTGCGGGTCGTGTAACTATAGCGTCCGTTCAATCGGCGTCACGTCAGCAGCTCGACAAATGATAAAGATGGCTGCGGGACCATTTGTCTGCCACCAACGCTGCTGCAATCGTAGAATTGGCACCTCGTAGCATGCGAATTTTTTTTTAATTTTCGGGCTTCTTTTCATATTTTGCTTTCGTTGATCTTTTTTTAGTCGCGTCGTCCGTATGCTGTCAAATCGACAAATGGCAAAGTCTGCTGCTGTCATTGCCAGCCTGGTGTTCCATGTTTCTTTATTCTTCATTTTTAGTGGTTAGCTAGAAAGGCGCGGGATTGGCTGTAGCCGGAGTAGCGTGTTGGCTTTTTGGCATTTTAATGCATACATTTTTTCAACTAACTTATTATTGGAAAGCCCAGCCGCATCAGTGGCGGCGCTAGCGGAACGAATAACAATCACAGCGATCTTCCGGAAGCATTTCCGTCCCGACGGTGTCAGCATAAGTGTGAATGATTTTTGAAGAAAAACAGTGGTGACAGAAGTACCTCCTGCTTCTGCAAATAACTTGTATATTCACTGTGTTCATACCGTAGCAGCTGCTTTTATGGTGCTCTGATCGTCTGGTCGCTTAGATGGCCATCGGAACAACGGCAGGACAGTAGCGACTCATTCGGTTCCACTCCGCTGTGGTCTATCGACGGTGGCCTGGCTGATATTCGCCAATCAAAAAAACAGCACGCTTCACAGCATAGGTCCAGCGTTCGGTCCTCATTTGATTCTTCGTAATGGTGTACCTTAAGATTTCAAGACGGTAAAGCAGAGGTGCCGCTAGCTAGGGATCCGGTGCTCTTGGTAGTGCCGCTGCTGCGCTAAACCCGCGAACGTCACTGATGCCAATGGCATGATTGCTACTGTTGTTGATGCTACTACGTTAAAATTAGTTTCAGCAGTAGTAGAAACAGCAGCGGATACAGGTGACGAAATGAAGCCTGCCTTTGCAGTTACCAACCGATGATACGGCATCGGAAGGGCCCTTTGGCGGGAATGAGCGTTGCTATTGAAACTCCCCCGATTCTAGTTTTGGCCGGCGGTTGCTGTCGTTAATGCATAGTTTAGGGAAGGAGTGGCCGTGGTCTTCTAGCTGTGGACGACGGCTGTGGCGGGGTAATGTCCCCTATCACTCCTAACGGCGTCCCCTAACTACAGGAGCACACTACTACCATTGCGGGGTAACGCGCGACACGACGTCGATTACTTCGTCACCGCAGTCGTAGTAGTTATAACTGCTTCGGAGACGACATCGTCGGATCGAGAACACGCACGCCGCTAAGGAATAATAAGAAAAACCCTGTCTAGATGTCGGCAAGTACATGCAGACGCTCACGCACACGCGCACTCACACACGCATGGCTGAACTCACCGATGATCACATTGACTCTTCGGCAATGTATATAGAGAGGGGGTAGTCAGGCAAAAGTGGAAAGGGAAAAAAAGAGACGCAGCGGCTAGGCGATAAAAAAAAATAGAAAAAAAAGACGGAAAAACCGATAACAGAGATATATTTTGGGGTGGCTAGCAGCTGGATAAGATCAAACGGAGTCGGTACTCTTTCACCACTCGTATAGCGATAAGTTTATGAAAAGCTACAACTCGAAATGACTGTTTTTGCTAATAACAAACAACAAGAACATAATAAACGTTGCCCAGTTAATTCATCTGCCCCGTTAAGGAAAACAGCTGACGAATTTATGCCTAATCAAGTTATTACCCTTGCTATACTTATATGTGATGGTTGTTTGCCGCCTTCTATAGAGTAACGTGTAGGCATCTTTTAGGAGAAACAGTAATGCTCTCGTTGGTACTACAGTTACGATAAATACACGTAACGTCAGGTAATCGTTGAACATTGCGTTGTCCTGATAGAGAATAGTCGGTTAAACCTCTTTCCTTGTGCTCCTATGATGCTGGGTTGATCAATGCGAAAAAAGTTCGGGAGCTCCATGACAAGAAGTAAAGCTAAAAAAGCATTTACTCTGATCTTCTATTCTAAATACAGTGGTTAGTAAACCTCTCCCCAGACGAGCCACCTAGCATTGCTAATACACATATAAATAATAGTCAAATACCGCTATTTAGAGATTGTGATGCAATCTAGATCAAGGTATAGACAACGAATTGTTCAGACACCTCGCCATTCTCGTACGAATCTTCGGGTCTCAACTCACACACAACTAATAATGCTCAAGAGGATGTAATTCATACTATCGAACACTTACGTAATGGTCTATGTCAATATATTTCGATATTGTCTTTACGAATTAGTTTTTAAGCGGCCTTTTTAAAGCATTCCCAATTCCACTGTTTACATTGCATACGATGTTGCACGGCAATATGATGCGACACGAAGGATCCTGACACAGTTGCCCTTTAAACGTTTTAGCATTGAGTCCTACGGCGAATGATATAAATAGGCCGTTCGCTATTTCATGTTTTTATCTGAATATCACAAGTGTTAACCCGATTTGTCATACCATTTCAGTATTACCCTATGCCGACCTAGAGTTGTCAGTCGCTCTATGAGGTGAAGATCTTGTTCTCCCTAAGAACTGAAACACGGGTATACCTGAAAGTGGATGCCCGCTCAAGCGAGTTCTTTGGATTCTATAAAAATCGATAGCACTTTTGACAAAATCCGATGCTAAAAATGCCAAATAGATACCTAGAAAATATTTGAAAATGAACTCTTCAAGACGACGTCATTGGTTGGTACCGTTTTCGAGAGCAAAATTAGTCCTTCGTCATGAAGCCTTTATAAAAATCACAAACCTAGTTAACCAACTCTGTTTTCTCATACGATTGCAGAAGTCGCAGATGGTTGTATCGCTGGTCTTAGTTTGGCCATTGGCTGTATTTGCGACCGGAAAAACCTCAGCTTCATCTCAGTTGACGCCCATTGTTTCATCACCTGCCGCCACACCTGTTGTTAAGCAAATGGGGCCTTCATTGCCGCTTTCGGCGTCTCTACAGACCCCCACTCAAAGTCAACAGTACGCTATGCCCCTGACAGGCGTAATCTCAGCACGTTCTGTGCAAAGCCAATATCCCGTACAGCAATCTGTAACTGGTAAAAATGTCCAGCACAAACGTAGTAAGTTGTCTTCCGATTGGCTTAAAGGACTTAATCAGAGATCAATAATAGATTCACGTAGTCAAACTCGTTGTTTATATTTTATATGTCAATGCTGGAATAATGAATTTTGCTTCCATAGATAATGCGCGTATCTGAAATGTTCATTCTATATAATGAAAGTGAAGGGTGGTAGGTGAGCCACTCCAGAAAGGATACCTTGTCAAGGGCTGATAATATCTTACATATACCTATTACTATACTTCTATTGACAGTTCTGATTACGTTCGAAGAATTATGATGAAACGTATTTTGCGTCGCGAAGCTCATTTCCGTAATGGCTCATTTGTATAGTATTATTCTTACATTCTTTAAAAGGAATCGCTTCAGTCACCCCGTCAGCCGAGGTGGGCTCAGTTCCCCAACTTAGTGTTGCCGATATTTTGGCTTTCCGAAGAGCTGTTCAACAGAGCCAACTTTTGTCTCGATCGGGAGTCCTTGCACCGTAAGTATGACATTTGGGATTATCCTGCATTAATGTAGTTGTGCTAACTACGTAAGCTTTATAAAAAAATTACCTTGACCTAATGAGGCTTTATTTACGTGAGCAGACATCTCAGCCTTTATAAATAATCAAATACCTCATTATCACATGACAACTAACCTATTTTTTTCAGATACTTCCCTAGCGAAAGCCTTATGAAACCTTGTTAAAGGTAGATATTACAGGAGCACTGTACTTACATTGTTTTAAAATTTAACTAAGCTTCAAAACTAGAACCGGCTTATTCAAGCCCCTCGGTGAGCATATGCCCCGCTGAGTTTCAATCTTACGGTCTTCATGTTAATAAATAAAGTACATTTTAGATGCATACACTAGTGTATTAAATATATATCACAACAGCCTCATCAAATTCTATGACTGAGAGAATTAAAACATGAATGGTAAGCAATATCGGCTCGCGATACTGCGATTCGAAGCCTTTGGCTAGTTAATCCCCGAAGTGCAGCATGAGCCCAGGATAGCCAATTGGCTTACGAAGGTATCGGTGTATTTTTATTTATGTAAAAATATTATTGCCACTTATACATTTCCTCAAAATACTCAAAAGTTTTTTTTCTTATTTACGGAATCGATATTAAATTTGCAAAAACATTTACTCAATCGTCTACTACCACCTTTATAGCTACGACCGACTAGAACGAAAGACCGCTCTTTTACTTTTTAGCTCGGCTAGTGGGCCAATAAGCAGAAGCGGACTTGGTTATGGAACGAACGGTCTGCTCGGCCAATTTGGCGGAGCCCAATTCCCCGGAGGAAGTGTAACGCAGTTTCACGACGCCTATCTAGCGTCAGGTTCCGCGCCAGCGGGTGTACATCTGCCGCCGTCTCCTGCTGGCAACAAGAACTCCATTTCTACACGCTTCAGAAGTTTCATGAACTCGTTGTTTTTCAGGTACACACTACGTCTCGCTTGTTTCCTGTTTCACATCAACAAATTTTTCTTGCCTCTCGACGGTTTCGAAGGTTTCCCTATCGTCGTTTTGCATTTCTATGTTCTCTTTAGTTCAGTGTGGACTCTTTCATATGGACTTCGTCTCGTCATCCTTCCACACACTTGATCTATGTTTTAGTATCTTTCACCGCTATGTACCCTTCCTTCTCACTGTTCTATGCATTATATATATATATATATATGCTTTTGGTAGCCTATAGGAGTAACACAGCTGTTGGAAAATGTCGTTACGTATGAAATCAACTAGAAAACTTTATCTTTAGAGTGTTTCGCTGATAATATCTAGTTGGAAGAAACGACTGTCTGTGTATATAAGATTTGGATCTTTAAAAATTTTTTAGTGTACGAACGAAAATTGTCTTTGTGGGTGATTTGCTTTCAAAGGCTCTTTAATGGAAAAAGAAGCCTCAATCGCTGTAGAATTTTGTAAAATGTATAGGGATGGTTTTTGCATATTCGTTTTTATTTGGCATAACAAAATTCAATGTTAATACATATGTTTGCTGGACAGCTACCATGTTATCTGTACTTTCTTTTCTGTGACGTCTAATCAGGCGTTCCACAGCGGCGTCGCCTGCTTTCTATCAAGGAGGTCCTTCGCCATACGGTATTCCCGGTGCAACTGGAGCATCGGCTAGTCCATTTAGCCCCCCCAATGGGTATCACGGAGGATCGGCGCATGCCCACGGCTTTTCGTCAAAGATTTACCCCGGCAATGCAGGAGCGTACAGCCCACAACCTTCCGGAGGAACTTACCCAGCGGCGAGTGGTTAGTATAGAAAAGTAAATAGATGTATACATATAGCTTACCTCTTTCTTCTCTGTCAGGATATGGCCATCAGGATGCTTTAGTCTGTGCATATACAAGATACAGTTGTGCCCAGACATATGATGCATAAACAGAATTACTCTTGAAATTGATGTGGTGGCATCTCGATGAGTCCGTTCTGTGTATAAACATTATTCACTGGAGATACTCTAGCCATAAATGGATCGCTCCAAACGATTTCTGCAAATACTGAAGTTACGATTGTGGTATGCCTGTTCGTTTAAAGTAGGACAGCAATAGCGTTCCTGTTGAACTGCAGAATTAACTATCACTATATAGAACGCAGCCTGCAGAATCCTGCATGTATAGAGAGCAATCCTGCAATATGCATTTAAATCTTGATTTTCTTTCTCATTCTTCTTCTATGTGTACTTTGCGTTGACTGTTACGTTAACATTTAAAATCGAAGGTCCGGTTAAGTCAAGCATCGGATCATCACCAGTAACGCCAAAACTAACCAGTTACCAGACATCAGCTAGCTCGTTGGTTTCTTCAATACAAAAGGCCTCAATTCTGCCTATGCCTGCCACCTCAGTATCCTCGAGTCCAGTCAGTGGGGCATCGCCCGTCAGTCGACCTTCCAGCTCCGGGGGTGCTTTCTACCCCTCCGCCGCGTCTGCCCCAGGACCATCTTTCGATAAGACACAGTTCTCCTCTCTATACGGCACCAACGGTTTTACCGCAAAAGCCAGCCCCATTGGCTCGTCCCACCCAGCTAAATCATCGAAGTCGTTGAAAGCTTCTTCCAGCTCAACAATGGAAACGCCCGAAAACCAGCCGTCGTCTTTTCATTCCGTAGCCGCCCCAGGCCAGCAGCAGTATCAATCCCTGGGCGCAATAAAAACTACAATTACCCCAGTCTCGACTCTTGATGCCGTTAAGACTAAAAACCACCACATAAGTGATGCGCTGGGAGGTGCGCCGACGCAAATTGTCACGTCTTCGATACAAACAAGTGGGCACTCCGTCTCGCATTCGCTTTCATCGCAGTCGTCCTCTTCATCGGAATCAAGCGAGAGTACCGAACAAGCCGTTAGCAAATAGGCATCGCTGTAACACGGCAGTAACTATTCTAATAAAACAATGCTTATATTTATGATCGGTTATACTCGGTACGTTTAGCGATGAACGTGTGTCGTATGTGATCGATCGCTGCTATGGAAGGTTGGGCTAATAAGTGACTGGCAAGAGGCATCTATTTTGGCGTCTTTTTGTATTCGACGAGATACTGGCAGATAGTTCTCGTGGACAGGAAGGAATATCGTGGGACTTCTTAGCCGTAAAAAAGAAAAAATGTCATTCGACCATATATGAATGTTTTCAATGATCTATTGCTAATACGCATGGCATCAATTGGATTAAGCTCATTAAAATATATAATAGCGGGCTATAGGCCACTAAAACAGCAGAAAGCTGGTGATATTGCTGAGCTATGTAGTGTCGTCTAACGCGGTACAAAATAGAATAGACGGATTACTCTACTAAGAAACCTGTCGGTGACTCGAACGCACAGAACCACGGCGTCAAGAAGAAACACTTCACAATTGGTTGTGCTTATTTACGATGAATTGATTAATCAATAGGTATTGCAATAGAGCGGCAAACATATATGTAGGACAAATGTCGTGTGTGATGATTTCTCGATCGAAACGTTACGTATAACACGCTCAGGCAGATGCTGTGTATCTATGAGTCGCAGAATGTGAACTGATCTTGGTGTTCGGCGCGAGCTTGTACCAACAAAAGGTATTTGAGAAATATAGCTGGAGTATTACAAGCAAGCTTTTGAACAAATGCGGATATTAAAGGTACGCCGATTACGGCAAAAACAAACTGCATTGCATATACCTATATAATACTGTAGGTGATGAACCGAAGTGTCGGGAAATGAGGCTCGTATGTAATTTTGAAGGCGAGATCTGTAAAATATTTATTGTATAGCAAACATTTGCACGATTTCTTCCTTACATAAATGAAAACGATCGACGACATTAGTGCATTACGTATAATTGATAATAAAATGAAGATCTACAAGTAACAAAAAAAGTACTACCATTTTTTGTGGGGATATATACGATGGGGCAAGGTCGTCTAAGGATGAAAAAGTCATTTGCAGGTTGCAAAGCATCCGTTTTGAAATAATACGAAATAACCAATTATTGCAGTGAAATGCGGAACCGTTCAATAAAGGTTCTGAAAGAGCCACGTGAGACCTGTTCCACTGTATATATTTGAATCCTTTTTAAAGTAGCGGTTTTCTATTTCAGGTGACGGATCAACGTTTCGATGAATCGGGGTGTACTTTGTATTCTTTTGAACATAAATCATAATTAGGATCTAGATTCGTAGTTTGATAATTTATTGAGGGGAGTCAACACGAACTTATTGAGTTCGTTCAAGATTGAGCTGAGAAGACGACATAGAACTTCTGAGTGAGTCCACCGAAAACAGACATTTGTAACTTTAAAGTCTTGATTTTTAGGCCTATGTGGGTTCCAGCTGTGACAAAAGTTTTTCTCGATGAGTTCGAGTCGTACAAAACATAATAAAAGGAAACAGATAATCTCTTGTTATTTACTGTATATCTATATATGAGCGAAAAATGAGTAGTTTATGAAGTGGGCGAATTATCAGCTCCAAGGCATCCAATCAATCAGTCAGTCAATCATAGTTCCCTGTTGGCGCGAAGGTGATATGGCACCCCATCAACTAATAAGTTATATGACTTAATTGCCAAGCTGTGTGGCCTATTCTGTTACTCAGTTTTGATCTTTTAAATATCCGTCTAGCTAGTTTCTTTCGTCCTTTCAATCTAACAATTGTCAATGTATCAGTTAAAAAAGACATAACATTATGAATTAAGCCTATTGTTTATTGTTTTTTTCTGATACATTTATCAACTGTGTGCAAGACCAGATTAATATCTCGCACGCGTACTTAAGAACGGTCCTTGTAATAATGCTAGTAATCTGGTTATACGGCGGATTATATATATATATATATATATATATACCCTATTATTTCACTGTTCTATTAAATAAATTCGCCTAGTGAACTCAGAGAAACAAACAAGAATACAGAAAACTACAAGTCTGTCGAAATTTAAGAAGTATGATGTTTGAATCTTTAACAGATTTAGAATCTGAGGCAATTGTTTTGCGCTTACGATTCGGAGCTGATCAAGAGGATAAGGCGTACGAGTTATATCGACCATAGTAGTTTTCTGCGACGGTACTTTATTATAGTATCGACGACATAATTTCGTTTATGAACAACCTTAGGAACGTGGCACATAAGCACAAAAAAAAATACGGCGTCTTAATTTAGTATACAGCTTTGAAACAGCTTGATTCTTCTGCTCCCTTTGTAATTCTTTGTTCAAAAATGAGTGAGTCGTTTGAATTTTCGCGCTACTCATTGATCCCTTTTTATTTACATTTGCTTCGGCAAAAGTGCAGGAGTTGTATTGTTGGACACGGGTGCAATTTCACAATAATACAATACAATCTCGAGCTTTCCGCCGGAATCAGGTATATCGATGTGCTAAGCATCCTGCGGTTTTTTTAATTGGAGCAACGCGCGTCTTGTGTAAATAACAAAATGAACTACACAAACACTCGTCAGGTGTTGCAGAAAACCTACGGAAGCCAGCCATAGATGAAGCTTAATTAAACAGGTAGCTCGAACGTTTCGAATACGAACATGAGCATATCGAGAACCCGATTCGTCCTGGAAGTAGATCGTTCAGCATGAGTTGATGCCGTCCGGTTCCACAGTTACCGAGGTGTACAATCAAGAAACACTCTTCTTAAAGTTCTATTCCAGTCTATCCGAGACAACGGCTCAGAACAGCAACACAGCAAGTCCTGGATTGTTTATCACGACAACGCACCAATATGTGTGTGTTGACTTATTCGACCTGTTCATCGAACATAGCCTCCTGCGGGTTCTTCCGATTGCCAAAACTAATTAAAAGTCCTAGGACTAAGCGTTCCGACACGATAAAGTAGTTGGAAGAAAGTTCGTGGACCGGGTTAAGGGCTATCTCGATTCGAAAAGTGTTTTGAGGACCTAAAAAAACTGTGGTATAAACATACGGCGGGGACGACTTCGGAGGGTACATTATGAATTGGTAGATAGAAATACAATTACTAAGCAATCTGAAACAAACTATTGACATACTTTTTCGAAAAACAATTGTAATAACTAATCTACGGTATTTTGTTTCGTGCCAGCTTAAAATACTACCGATTCATATGTTCGTACAACTCCTAGGATAATCGTGCAGTATAATTCGACGTAGTGATTTTTATGAAACGTAACAGGTTGCAGTTCGACGTATAGCTTTAGGGCAGGCAAAATTTTGGTTGAAAAATGATGTGGTTATTTTATTCTTCCTACTATCTATTACCTATTACACATCTAATTAGATGTGCAAAAATGCTTGGCTGTCAATCTTATACAAATGCACTTTTTTATAATCTGGTCGCAGAAAAAACCTAAGTACGCGAAACCCGCTAATATTCTTAGCTGTGTGTATTTCGTAAAATGCCAATATTGGTATAAAAATTCATTCTCTTGCTAGAAAAAAAAGAGCGGAGTGGCCTATATAGCCCCTATTTCTTATAGCCCGATCTTTCTCGCTATATTAAACGCAAGCAAGTGATTTTCAAAGCTTAGATTAACAATTATTAAAATTATTTTATTTTTCTAAACCTTTTTGCTTTATGACCTGCTGATCACCTGCATCTCGTTGATTGCGCCTATACAAACATTCTAGTTAGTTGACTGTAATAACTCATGATTCACTTGATTAGCTGCTTATTGATTTGATCAAAGTTTTTTTTTGGCAAAAATAGGCTAAGATTACCGGCGGTATCCGTATTTTTTTGTGAAACGATTCAATAACACAGATTGTCAAGTAGTAGATAGTTATAGAGCGATGGATATGATGGGTGATTGATTTTGCAGAATTTCGAATTATTACTTCCCGTGCAATAGCCAGGGGTGTTGTTCGTGGTATTGGGGTACATGCGTTCTAAATGAATGTAAAAGCTGAAAACTATAAATATTTGACTTATCGCGGTCGCAATGTAACGTAAAAGGTTATGAGAATACTGTGGGACATTGTTTGTGATAGCAAACATTAGCGTAGTTGAAGCATTTTCTGTTTCCTATAAAAATTATAAATTTATTAGATAAGATTTATTTGAGGTGAAATCTTCGGAGCATTTTTGTTGAATGTGCTCACGTAGGCTTAGTGAAGCTCACACGTAAAAACTAACGTGATCCATATAATATGCATACGCTAATTATAAATGTCTTTAATGATTATAGATCCTTGTTCAGACAAAGTGTGAACCATTCTAACCTATTGCTAAAAAATATCGATTTCTTCGCTTTTATACAGCTTCTCGTGCTTTAAAAATATTGGGATCTATTTATCTCTGGTTCATTAGAAACACTATGTTCGAATGTTGAATTAGAATAGAAGCTTTCAGCAGAATTTCGAATGTAAAGACTTATATTTGCAGTGAAATTCAAGTTATCTTCACATAGGCGAGTTATAATAAGATCATTACGTTTAAATGAAATATGCTATGAATAGTCTTAATAATGAGCGTTTTCTGTTTAAACCGAACGTTATTCATGGACGCACGCTGGGATCAGTTGTGAGAGCCTTGTTTTCTTGTTGTAAATATTGTGCAGACCTATACATTGACTGCGTCCACTCATTAAAGCATTGGACTTTACGATTAAACGCCGTTCCTAACCCATCTGGGTCCTAGGTGGCTTATCCTTTTATTGTATTGGGTATTACTACAATAGCACATAGCGTGTCACGTTTTGATGACCTGAAACTATACGCAGTCACTAGTGACACAAAGAGTCGCTGGTAGAATTCTAAGACGGCCTATCGAATACAAGAAATGTGCTATGTGGCGTCTTGTGTTCGTAGCTTCGTGCTTAAATTGTACATTTAAGCAATAAGCTATTTCCATTCCGTGATTAGAAAGCAATGTCACGTTACGCTGAGAGTGGCATTATAAATTATCTATAGTCGGCGTTTTTTTGAACTAACCCCATTTTTAGGAACTATTCGATCCTATTTTTCATGCAACTGGATAAGGTTCGATTCATTTCCTAACGTATTGCTTCCGTGTATAGTAACCGTACTTCGTCCTTAAGAAGGATACTTAGCTAAAAACCTGTCCAGTGTTTATATTACGCATAAAACGACCTGTCGAATTTTCGCCTACGGATATATACCGAGATGTTTGAAAACCGCGTAGATAGAGTATTTTTAGTAGTAAAAATATAATGATTATTTTAGATATGAAGGATTTATGAAAAGTTCAGCCGATATAATTTTGTTAGGTAAGCAATTATATGGGCAGTGCTACATCGACTTGACATGAGCTTATTAGGGAAACACTGCCTTTCATTTTATTTCCGTCCTTTCATTATGCTAGTTGACAATTACCAACAGATGTTACTAAGTCAAGTAATGAAGCATGAATAAGTTATAATTTTCTAAAATTAAGATGTTTAAAAGCTTTTGAAATGTCCAGAAGCCGGGCATATCCGCGTGAACGTTATGGCTGTGCCTTCGCCGCTCCAATGGGACTAGTGAAATGCCGGAAAAAGCGTTAATTGTGAGGGTGACACGATCGAGCATTTTGGCACGAGTGGTCGATGCTGTGACAGGTGAATGAGCAAGCAACCAAATAGCGACATGACGAAAAAAGGGTGACATACGTTTTTGATATATACATATGTACACATAATGTACTGCATGCTTTTTGACATCAATCAAATTAATGATTATTGATAAAATGATAAAGGGAACCCTGTTTGGCTAGCACAAACGAGACGGTGTCACTCATCCGGTCCAAAATATTTTTTAAGTATATCTGTTAAATTACTTGTTTTAATAAACAGCAGCTTTTTTCTAAGTTAAATATCTGTGCCGATCGGGAAGCAACCAGCTAGAGTTGTTAAATGGAACCTAAAACACTAACGGTATTTTTTCCTCTCGCTGCCGTCGTCCTAGCACGAGATTCGGGCTGCGTGACGGCAAGCCATTCCGAGAATCTAAGCAGCAGAGGGAGAGGGAGAGGGAGAGAGGGAGAGAGGGAGAGAGGGGGGAGAGGGAGAACGAAGAAAATGGAGATGAATTTGTGTTCGAGTGTAGCATTTATCCATGAGAATTTCATGATGTATGTGATCGTGTCACGTGACCAGAGTCCGTGGTTGTCGACTCGGCACGAAAGACTACTGCTATCACTGGCCTACTCCCTTCTTCTCCTGCTGCCAGGTCCCAGGGTGTGGCCTGTTGACAACGCAGAACAGCAAAGAAATCGCACCAGCTTCGAGTTGAAGCGCGCTATCAAACAAACGCCAACCGAACCTTTTAGCTGTGGTATTATAGCCGGCTGCGTGTGTACGTACAGGTTGCCGTGCTATTCGCAGAGTAGATGAAGTAAGTTATCATAAGGTATGGGGTGAAGGCGAAGGCGAAATAACTCTCAGGAACTGATCAAGACAAGAACGACGTACGATTCGTGATGAGAATCTCATAACAACGGACTTATCAAAATGAATGAAACCCAAATTTAGTCAATATCGATATAGCGACAACGATAACACTAGTTTGGTGACCCTATGACATTCGTTTGATTGTTGAATATTCGATGTAATACAATGAATAGCTCAAAAATGCTTCCAGTCTAAACACTAACTAGAACCTCGATGTGTGTGATTGTATAGCAGAACGAACGACAAAGCGACCACAATTATCAAGTTGGTGTGTTTGTTGATTTAATAACAAACATGTGTTGCTACGTCTCAAAATTGGTAAAGTATAGGGAATCACTAGAGAATCGAATAATGAAAAAGTGAAATTTCAACAGTGCAACAGGTTGTCGGCGGTTTTCAGAGCTGTTCGCTTGGCTGTCTCAGACTGCCGTTGACAGCAGCTATAGAAAATTCTCGTCCGAAGTAGCCTTTTCGCGAATTATCCTGACGCAACTGTGGTCAGCACCGTGTCTGACCGGAATTGATTCGTAACCGGCGATTTCCAGATACCACGACCGTATTGCCGCAAACTATTTATGAATCGTAACAAGGGGCTCGCTGTTAACCCATCGCTAACGATCGAACTGATTTCGGTACTGCTCTCAGTAGATATTGCCTATGGAGCCATTGTAGAGATTTGCTGTGCTAGATATTATTAAGCACGTAAATTGACAGTGTGGCATGATATTGCAGAGGATCGTATACAGGCAATATCTTGTGTAACTATAAGACACTGGCCTTAATAGCTATATACGCCAATTGTATTAATTCTTACATAATAAGAAACAGCTCCAAAGTAGCTGCTTTGCGAACGCGCCAATTTTTAAAGTCTGTCCTTGTTTCTAATTTTGAAAATCCTCCAATTTTTACAATTAATAGAAATTTGCAATTCCTCAAGGCCTATTTGATAGCATGCGTTGAGCAGGATGAATTTTTATTTTAATTGGCGCAGGACAGGATTATGTCGGCATCCGCTTTTCATGCATAATCTCATTTCAACACTCCCTTTGTTCCTCCAAAAAGCATCTGAGGCCTACAACATTCCATTCATCTGTGGAAAATACTACACCTGTTCTTTTTTCTTACGGCCTGCGCGAAGGCCTCCGTTTCAGCAGTTGTTAGCTAACTTCATTAGCTGGAGCGCTTATGGGTGTACTGTGAAGGGACATCAGTATGAATACATAGAATGCAGTACACGAAAACGAAACGAATACCGGCTTCGTGTTGGATAAGTTCAAATAAGTAAGTTTCGGGTTATTGTACTGGTGACCCACTCGCAACGATAAACATGCACTGAGAGCTTTACGAAGAACGATTGGCCAAATGATTAAGAACTCGATCGTACTCTATCTCTCAAGTCGCAATTAAACAGGTAACTAAGAATCTGCCCTGAGCTGGTCTTCCGCACTGAAGCAGTTTTGTCAATAACAAGTCAGCCGGGCCATAATTCTGGGTTACATTGCATTCACGACGGGCGTGTTCTCTGCCGTCTGTGCTGTCAGTCGCATACATTTGCCATCTTCGCTGTTACCAATTTGCTCGTTGAATTCATCAAGTCAAAGTCGGATGACTCGGCCTACGCAGGAGGGAAGGGACCCCATAGTTATAAGACGAAATCTACACACACTCCTAGATGTACTTGTGTTTATTTAATTTTGTTATTTCTGCCCGCCAGTTTTTTCGAACTGCCAACTTTACCGAATGAATCTAAAGGACTCTGTTTTGATCAACCGCCAAGTGAAACGCCATCTACTCAACATGTGACGCGTTCTTTACTTCGGCCGGTTTGCTGCGTTCTGGGCTGTACCCTCTGCAGCGGTTCCGCTCAAGTGGAAGGCTGCTCGTACAAATGTGGCTATAGGTGTATGTATGTGCGAGTCAGGTATCAGCGTGTTTAAGCATGCACGAATATAAATTGAAGTCTGTTCTGGTCCGGGAGACTCAACTACCTATCGACTCATTTTAACGCATCCACTGAATAATATAGTGATGCTTTCGTCTCCCGTCTGGCTTTTTTCATTTCATTTCGCTTTACTTCGTATTGCCTGATCCGAATACATACATTCACAGCCTACATAATTAATTCGTATTTCGGGAAGGAACAGCCCCGCTGACGGGCAGCGTGTCGAGACATTGGTCTGTTCGCGCTCGAAAGGGTCGAGGTGTTCCGCCGTTCCCTCACTCGCGCTCCCTCTTTGTCTCCCTCTCATATCTCTCTCTCTCTCTCTATCGATCCCTGTTTCTCTAAATCCGCTGTCGTTGGCATTGCATTCTGACATAGGGAGGAAAAGTGTCACCGACCCGCCTGATCCTGTGCACCGGAACGTCTCAACCACACGATAACAGTACGTCAGCGGCCGTCGACAGGCAACAAATATACTTCGCTAAAAAGTCCAATCACTCGACAAGATGACGACGACAAGTCGTAGGACACTTGAGAGGAGCTACGTAGAAGACGAGAGGAAAATCGGATAGGCATACGGAAAACGTACGATTTCATACCCACTTTTTGTGTATATGCATGCTCTACGTATTTATAATATAGAAGAAAGATCGGTTGAATTTATTAAGTGCTTTTTTTTACTTATTCAGTACAAACTATGGTTGTGACACCAGTTGATTTGCTGGTCGCGCTGTTTAGCTTTACGCTTCTATCGTCTGATCGGTGAGCTTAAAATTGCTTATGATTATTATGCATTCACTAAACGTTAGCCAGTAAGTTCTTTTAGACCCAACACATGGGGACTTTAGGTACATTACGCAAACGATGTAAGGACAGGAGATTAAGCTCGGGCCGCTTGATTAGTGCAAATTTGTTTGTATGAGATTAAATAAAGGCAAGCGCTTGGTATTTAAAATTTTCTTTTTTTTTTTTTTGCAGTAAGCCGATTAATTTCATTCTCGACAACATCTGCACTGGTTCGTAGCCCATTCCAAAGATTATAGCGGTTCCATCGTTAGTGGCAAGGTTGCGTCGGTCTTAATCGCAGTGATATACTTTGCCAATGTAGAAATGTACGAGTCTATAAACTATCTGAACGATGAGAATTGGGACGCTCATTCTGATCTACTTTTCTTGTTCTAGTCCAATAGTGATACGTCTAAAAACCTAACACCACTTCCATAAATACCAGCTGTCAATTTAATGTTTCGCTGGGTTGTTAAAGTATGATGAATTACTCTAGGAATTCTGCTAATTAAGAGCCTGGCTGATGTTTAATGACGTTGATGTTAGCTAGTCGTATTTAGAGGAAAAGACGAAGGGCAATATTGAAATCCGACAATATTTGATGTGTGCTTTTATAAAATATAGCAGTCAATGTATCAATAAATGAGCACGAAGTCACATTAAGTTATCGTTTAGAACTATGTTTTACGTAAAAAATATTTTGCGACAAAGTACACTTTTGCCAGAGCTAAAGCTTCCTGGGACTACCATGCATTATACTCCGTTTCCTCGAAAATATAAAATGACCTAATCATGAATCCTAGCATGCTTACCCCCTTTATACCTAGGAGTTTGTTTGTTTAACGATCTTCGTTTCATGAAAAACTAGAATCTACTAAATATCTTTCATTAATCCATGCATGCCCGCTCTCTCTTTGTTCGAGCTATCTTCCTTGCCATGACATTATTGATTTCAACAGACGTGCACGTGCGCGCAGTAATATGTACATTCATGCTTTCAAAGACATGCGTACCGCCGATTTCATTGAATCATCACACAATGGAAGCGAACTCTACCAATTTCGTTATTCCAGTTTAGGCAGGGGCACAGGTTTCTGCGGATTGATCGTAAACCACCACGTTTCCTACATTGAAACCGAACTTGACCAGGGCTGTCAAATTGAATGAATGTACGGACCTGTAGCTCCAAAACATCCCTTTACTCAACGCGAATCGTCGCTGCCATTGCCATAGTTACGGTGATGGTCACAGCTGTAGCAGTGGTAAATATGATTGGAGCCATAGTTAACAATGCTACCTTTATTCGAGGCAGTATTCTCTGTCCGTTTGAAACACGTACCCAAAGTGAGGGTCTGACCCCTTGAAACGTTACGAGGCCTTGTGACCTAAAGCGACCTGCTTACGATGCCCACGGTAAAGCCAAGGCCAGTGAGACTGCCTTCAATTAGACGCCCAGTGATACTTAGCTGCCACTCGCCCAGTAGTGTAGTAGTAGGTTCCGTTTCACCCATCACAACCAAAGGGATTTCATCTCCGGTTACCGCTGTAACCCTCTTCCTTAGTTCGTACGTTACTTCGTTTACTGTTCGTTCAGGAATGCATCTATCTCCCTCCTCCTCGTCTTCTGCCGAGCGTTGGCCGCCCCTCATTGACGCTCAACGTCACCCTAAAAGGGGTCTGAGTCGTCGGACCCCTTTCCACGAGCGGGTGTGTGTGTGCGCGCAATGAAACCCCCTCTTCGACTCAGTTGCTGCTGCTACTGTATGCAGCTGCGACTCTCCCCAATGGCCGTGCTGAGTCCCACCAAACCCAAGCGAACTCAACTGCTCTAGCTCAAACAAGCAATGCTGCCAATTCGCTGGCTTAGCCTTGATAGTACTATAGCGTCTTTTGCGACGATTGCAACCGAAGCCGCGGATATTGTTACAGCGGTGATGATAATGTCGCTACTGCTACGGTACATTGGTGGTTCTTTAGAATTCCGCTAGGGCGATCGTGAGGCAGGTCGAAAGTGCCACAGAGTACGTTACTGGTACGCTACTTGCTATACTGAGGCGAGTTTCCTCACTTTCCTTCTAAAAACGAACAAGCGAGGGACAAGCGGGCCTCGGCCCCCACCCGCTGGCGTTGACGGCTGCTGCTGCAGCGGCTGCAGTGTCGGTAGCAGCAGCAGCAGCAGCAATCATTCCCCCGGCCGGCCTGAACCCTCCTCCTCGAAAGCGGTCGGCAGCGGCGCGCGCACTTTAGCAGCCGCAAGGGCGGGAGAACCTCACTCAGACAGTTGCCTCGATGAGCAGGCAAGTGAAGAGCTAGCTGAAGCCTAAAGCTGCACCTCACGATGATTTCGTTACTTAATCGCTTGGCTCGTCTCGGTTTTTCGAATACTGCTTTCGACTAAAAACACCAAGAAGTTTGAAGCAACGCCATCAACAGAATACGGCTGTGTCGAGGTACGATGAGCATTGACGACACGAAGAAGATCCACTCATCGTCGACGTCACCGCAACGTCGAGGCGGAAAATGCGGAAGCATTTTACGGTAACGCTATTTTACCAGTGAATAACGTTCCATCATTGCTGAAGCCTAAGGTGAGTGCGGCTCTTTGCTTTTTTTTTTACATGATTTTATTTGCCTGTCTTTTTCCACGATATAGGTCCTGCTTCTTAGGCCACTGAACAAACAACCGTGACGCAACAAATCACAAAATTGTAAGGTCCTATGTCTGTTTCATACCGAAACTAGTATGATCAGTCGGATCACACGATTCTGGTCACTATCATGGATCTTGGCTGAGCTTGTTGGAATGGAGAGATACTTCAGCGTAAAGATAACTATTTGTCCTTCAACTGATTTAAGTCCTTATAACTGTATGCTGTGTAGTACGTTATTCGTATGACTTATCCAACTAACGAGAACCTTTTAATGTTGTGCCTCGTGTTTTCAAAGTACTCAAATGGTACTCAAGACAAATAATCTTATGGTTGCCAGTGGCCTGTTAGAGAAGTCATATAATGTCCATACAATATATAGTCCAATACGTGTTACGCAGGTTTCTCTGCTGTTTTCAATTGAAATACTGGTCGCACTAGTCGTCTTTTGTCTAAACTTGCACATGTAGGTTCAGGTTCTTCTCGGCTTCCAATAACACCCTGTGGAGAATGACTTAAGGTATGAAACAGTTTAGAGTCGATTGCATTCTATGCATGCGTGTCTTCTCGCCCTGTTTTTTTTGCTTTATTGCAATCACGTCAGTCTTCATTTGTAGAAAATAGGTACATGTAAAATGCATGCGGTAAGCCCTTCTCCTTCTGAGAGCCTGCGGGGACCCAGACGACGAAGGGACGACTGCAAGGAAGAGACGTTAGGCTCTGTTCTTATCGCCAAGACTGACGTTTCAAAACCTGCCCTCGGACGGGTCCTTACCTTTCTCCTTCTCCTTTAGTAGGAAAGCTAGCAGGGAGAGAATCCGATTGTCCTAAACAGCCAACCTCGCTCTCCTTTGGCCTAATGCAATGATCTGTCTTAAGAACTAAAAATACACAACCTGGAAAATTTTCAATAATCCGCTACAGCAATCACTCTTGACAGCATGGTACAGGGCTATAGATACGTAGTAACGCAATATGTACAACGAAGCTAGTACAAGGTTCACAAGAGGGGGCATATCCTTTCACTTAGTTATTGACTAGGTCACGTCTGTCGTAAAAAGGGCACTAAAAATTAGGTACTTCCAGTGCTTAGGTAAATCAAGTTAAAGCATCAGAGGTTCCAGAATGGCAACTTGTACTTTGCGCATAAAAGCATTATTCGCAAACACAAACATAGTATTAGTTGAAGCTAAATCGTCATCAATGTTGGGCTGGAACAGGTTCCTTACCGTTGGTACGAAACTTCCCTATAACGTAAATGACGTTTTTTATTGTTTACTCAAAAAATTCATGGAAAAATTTTGATCACACCTATATATAGACATATTTTTCCTTCAGCAATATGCGTCCTTTGCAGACAAAGCATTTCCTACTTACGATAGCTACAAACAAGCGATATATGTTCCTCTTTATCTATATAATGTGTCGCATAGTATCAATATGTGCCACAAAGCAAGCGGATTGCTACGACAGCGGACTGGATCGTTTTCGAACCAGCACGTCAAACCGCGTTTTCATGGCGTCCGATTCGATGGCTTCAGCTGCTGCGGTTTTGTCATTCGAATCTGCTATTGCAGCTGCCGTTGTTCTCCTACACTAAGTGAGGCGCCTTTTGTACCCTTCCCCATCATCATACGCCAAGCTCAGGACCTGTTCTCCACCCAGCTAGCCAGCTCTTCTTGCCACAGCAGAGTCTTGTAGCAGGCCGACGGGCAGGGCGGCATCCAACATCCAGCACCAGTTCCCTCTCACATGAAGCGCCCCCTCGTGTGGCCCACCTTATTTCTGCCAGCCCGGGTGCCGCCCTCTCTCTCGCCACTGCCGCCTCCGAGAACAGCAGCACCGGTCTAACCAGAGTCTACCCGCCTAAACGCGCTGCTGGCGCCGCAGAGGCATGGCAGAAGCAGCGGCCGTCGAATCCACCCCTGTGCTGCGTAGGGCAAAGCTATCAGTTGTCGGCCTGGTACAGCCGAGATGAGCCGGAACACGCCAGGCACCTAGTCGGCCTTGTGTCACGCGTTAGCTTTGCAGTTAGTAGGCAGCCGATACTGGCCTTATCCGTGGCTGTTGCGTATCGGTCTATGGATGGCTAGTCACAAAGTACACTGCTGGATTGTTAAGCAATGTGCAACGATAGTCCAGATCAATTTTGCAACAATTGATTAAAGTTCCTAGGATGCGACAATCTGTGCCATGTTCGTCTGATCTTTTCGGCGTTGTGTGAATCACTCACCGTTTGTTAGACGATATCAATGGTAGACGGATCTGTTTGAGTGACGCGTCTGCAGTGCGATGGTCCTTTCGGCAGCGTCCTGCTGTCTAGTCACTGTCTGTGGCCTATACTGTATATGGCTTCCGGTGTACGTGTGTGTTGTTGATGTTTTCGGGAAGCTTAAATTGCGAAATTTGCTAAGTCTTTTTTTCTTGTTTTTTTTTCATACACAGATAAATATATATATATATATATATATATACATACATGTTCATACATATACATGTTCATACGTATGTATCTATGTGGCCCTTTCGTAGCTTTGTTGGTGTCGTAATAGATCAGTCATTATTCAGCACGAAAGGGAGTAAGAAAGGGAGAGCTACAATCGACGAAGACATCGTGCGTGAGTGTCATCGTCGATTCAGTCGACCGGTACTGGCCTTCAAGTGCCAAGCGCGTTTTCTTTGGAAATTTCGGACGAATGCCAGTAACGACCTCAAGCAGTAAAGACTTCACATGGATATTTAAGAATACGGCTAAATCTACAATCCCCGATTTTAATTTTCGTCAGCAATTGAACCCCATCGGAATTCCTTCGGTTTTTTCGCATCATAAGGATTAAGAACAGGCGTCGCGGTGGACTATATGCTGACGGTCGTCATTTTCGGTTCATTCGGATAATCTGTTATTTGGATAAACACAAACAATCACTTGAGAAACATTCTATGACACCGCGGTATTAAGCTGTGCGTCGTGTTTTCGAATCTCCGGCTTTACACAACCGATAGCAAGGATAACGTATGCTGCCTGCTAAATTTCTAGTGTCGCTCTTGTTTAATCTACGTCAGTACGTACTCATACACTATAATCTGTGGATACTCTATCTCAGGTCACTCAAATCGATATTCTTAAAGCAAACCAAAAGGTTGTGTTATAGCGCATAGGTTCCTATTCTACCAGTGCGTACGTTTCAAGTTTAGGCAAACGCGTAAAATTCGTTGGGCTCAGCGATCCTAGAGAACATTAAGCATCGGAAACTTGTCTAGACGCACGTATTGCTTATCAGAACAAAAGTTTGAATACTTGTACCTGTGTAGGATACGAAATAGAGACATGATAGTCGCTTAGAAATAAATCTCTATATGAGCTTAAATGCAAATGCTGGGGGGTATCGTTGTACGCAATCATGGCGAAATACCGAAGTGTTAACAATGTAGGTGTGTCAGCGTACTCATAAAAGAACCAAAAAGCAAAGGTATGAAAAAAGTTGGCACATCATCGCTCGCCCTTAGCCGAAATTGTCTAGTGCACAGAGTAATATACTTAGTAAAGATCTAATTATATAATTGTCAATTAGTTCGAGAGATCTAATCTATTTTTGCTATCAGAAATATCAACAGCTGCATGAAGCATGCCGATATTTATTGTGCCACCTGTGCCAGTAGTTCAGTTATCTTTTTCAGTCTCAGCGTGCATTAACATGCAGCGATAGCCGATAGCGCATGGCAAAGGCCAGCTGTTCCAGTGTGAATCGGCCATAAAGCAAACAGCCGGTGCTGATTATCTCGCGCGAAAAGGTGTCGTAAGGTCAGCGCGTTGACTTGCTCAATCAGTTTGTGGATGTTCTATAAAACTGGTCATCACAACCTCCTTGAGTGAGTGGATTTGCGACCTGGTTGACAACTGCGTATGCAAAAGATAGTAATGACATAATTGACCAAAATATGATATAGTCTTCAAAAAAAAAAACTGCAGTCCTACTAAAGGCACAGGGCATATGGCCGACTCAGGTAAGATGACCTCCATCATTCCTTTACTGTCCTACGACCGGCTGTCAGTCTCTTAGTTGCGGCACGATCACTTAAGATCACGAAGCTTGAGGAAAAATATGTGGCCCCATTGCCTGACATTACATTATCGTGAGCGATCGTACGCTTTAACGTAGCAGAGACGCCGCGATAACAATTGCTGCCATCACTATAAATGCACCGAACAGCCAAAAAACAGTGAAGATTGCGCAACTATAGTTTGCTCTTTGGTGGTATTCTATTGATGCTACTGAATCTATGCAGAAACAGAAGACCGCTTCTTTTTTTGGATTGCCAAAGAAACGAGTCCAATTAGCTTTCTTTGTATTTTTATACTCATCGCTCAATATCTCTCGTTCCTAATAAGCTTGTCTTCCATGGCTTAGATTAAAAAAACGTGCCAAGAGTCCTAAAACGGATATGTGCTCCCCTCATCAGTTGAATGTTCGTCAAGGCATTAAGTGACGGCTAACTTCTCGTTGAGGTTTGTGGGCGCGGAGTTTGTCAACGTTTGATGGATGATTGCCTAACAGGAGTAGCGTATTTATATTTTAACTCTGAATAAGCATTAATAGGTTTTAGTAAAGTGTGATTTCAGAGATGTTCTATGCTCTGAACAATATTTTGGTTTGTGGCCATAAGAAGCAGTCGCCGTGTAGCAATGAAACGTTTCGACTGTTTACCATCTGCAATGCTGATGTAATGCAAATGTAGTCGCGAAAGAAGATCAATAAAGGAAAAAAAGCTGCTAAGCCACATAGTTATATCTAAAATGTGTAGCATTATGTCGTTACTTCACAGGCGTACGAAGCACTCCTTCCTGCCCAACAAGGAACATGATTTTTATTCCCTGTAAAGTTGTCAGTAGCCCGATAAATATCAGCGCGTAACAGCGTTTGATTTAACACTGTGAACGTTATTAAATCTAAAAGTAAACACTAATTCAGCTAACTGAATAATTTATAAAACTTTTGATAAGTTATTGACTGCTTGCTTTGCTTAGCGAATAATCCACTACTCATCGGACCTACTGAAGCAACATAGATTCGATAATGTGCATGAAGGTCCTGATCCTGTCTACGTATATACTGGTGAACCTCAAAGAGTGAATTTTATAATCTTTTTTCTTGTTCCTTAATTTAGTAGCCTTAGATTAGCATTTAAGAAGCCTAAACTTTAAAAGTTCCGCTTTTAAACAGTTAATATCCGCAAAAATGTTGTTAGCATTATATTTGTGAATTGAACGGTCCAGCTTCGGGCTCTATAATGTTTCGATTAAGCAATGCACTATTTAACCGTTTGGAAAATACTCGGATTTAGACAATCCTATCACGACAACGGGGAAATGTGTCGGGCCTGTAAGTACGCAAAGATTCTCTTGTGAGCTGCTCATTGAGAAGGTCTTTAGCGCAAACTTACCTGAGTGTTCCAACGTCTACGTCCAAAGTTGTCGTAAACGCTGTGTATTAAGGAATGTCATAAATACACCGATTTGCAGATTTCCTTCACCGTCGCAACCTCATCACCTTATTAAGCGTTAAGCCGCCTTTCAAACATGTGGCGCTTCTTGTAATGCTAGTTCATCCTCTTACGTAGAATACGCTTTAGTAAAAAAAAAGATACAATGTGGGAGGGGTAGACTAATAGAGCGTCGTGCCGTCGGCTAGAGTTGAAAGTTAGCCAAATCAAAGAGACTTATTAAGCTTTTTGCCAAGTAGACACATGGGTTTAGATGCGAGGAGAAATGTGCATCAGGAATAGCTCAAGCTTCGACTTGATAACAGACATGATTACAATAACATACCAAAATAAACCTTGATGTATTAACATCTGCCATTTCCAACACCCCGTCGCGAAATTTAACCTGACGTCAGGAGGTATTATCCCAGACTCACGAAAACTTACGGTGAAGCACAAGATGAGATGGGGGTAAGAGACGATGTTGGCTTCCGGACTGCCTTCATCGTAACGCTAAGCTCTTGCCCCATAAAGAGGAACTTGTAAGAGGACTTTAGGGGTGCCTAACCAGCCGTTGGATAGATGCAAAAGGTGAGCAGTGTGTGATCCAAATCCTACACTGGTTAGACCCCCTAATCTGGTGGTGCCGAGGGCGAATATCCCGTTCTCTTACCCCTAACTTCATACAAAAGAACCAGTCTTAGCGGGAGCGACGTGTAGTAAGTAGATTTGGGGTTATGCTCTCAGACAATGGGACAGCTAGCCAAATGGACAACTGCAATAATCTCTCAGTACGATAGAGTCTGACAGGCAGTACCAATTGCAAGCGAACTGAGTTCACCCAACCTTTAGCAGGGCAGTCAATTTGAGTGAGGAAAACGTGGAAGTGAGGGCGAGTTATTCCATGCTAGCTACGCCAAAAGCGAAGAACAGGAACAAATAAGGCTAGCGATTCAAAGAGCGGGTGTTCGTCTCTTGCGGATAAGGGCTGAGTCAAATAGATGTGTCATAGGCGTTAGTAAGACCTTGAAGGAAGAGCGGCAACCGCGTCGAACGGACCTTAGGTCTGTTTATATGTGGGTGTCAGTTAATCGGAGCCATTGTCCTGAGTCGAGCTACAATGCAGTGCAGCTACTGCTCTTATAAAGTGGTGCTTGGAAGGCACCAAGTTTGCTGTTGTTCATCGCTATGCATATTTTCCATAGAAAGGGCGAAAGCGACGCCAATGGTCTGTACTGAATTCAAACGGCTGCATAGGAGGATGGCGGGGGTATGAACCGGCAGACAGCACAGAAAGGGTCATTTGTACTGGCAACCATCAGGTGATTCTTGATAATTAGAAAATTTTTAACAGACAGTACTCTATAGGGGGTTGTAAGCATTGGCAGCAGAAGTACCGAATGGAGCACGATTTCAGTCGTCGACAAAATGGCGCTGTAGTCAACCTATCCTAGTTGAAGTTTATGCAATTTTCGTCTGCTTCCCTAATAGCATTTGTTACCATGTAGTATGCATTGGCTTCAACATCTTTTGCTTCATCTATGGATAGTCTTTTGCTTTTGTTTACGTTTTTATAGGAGAAGCTTGCGGTTGTCATGATAAGTTTTTTACATTTTCACCTAATAACAATAGTAATATTATGTCCAACGTGGCTTCGAAGACGAAGTGAATTCATGTGTTTATGTGCACGTGGATGTATAGGCGCCGACCTAACCTGATCTGTGGCTCTGATGCCCTAAAGGGTAAACATGCATCAATCGAATGATGGATGGTACAACCTAGATTTATAAATGGATTTGTAAATGGCTAGTCAGTGGAAAACGACCCGCACATTGCCGTACCCAAGTCAATGGATGGCCAAGTGCAGGATGTTTACTTCGGGACTGTATCAAGATAATGAGACTGGAACACCGATAAGGCAGCGAGACGTTGTATGGGAAAAAGGTACTACTAATGTGTTATAACGAGTGCTAAAAATTTGGCCAAGGAACTTTTTGCAGAAAAGAGGATATCTTTCGATTTAGCTAAGGTTACCCACCAGAAAAAACATAGTTAATCGAAGATAGTCGTAACTATTTTTTTTTGGCTAATCCGGCTGGCTGAACAGACTATAGTAAGCAATGTTAAGTAGAGCTGCTTACTTAGAGACCGTCTGTGGACGAATAACAGCTGTTCAAATTCAAAATGATGAATGGCGCCAGAGTCCGATCTTTGCCGGACGCACGCCCATGATTTTAACGCTAACAATAAATGAAGTTTCTTGTAACCTCAAGGAGATAGCTATCAGTTGATAGAGGCCGTGAGTCATAAGGAAGCTTCCTTTCAATAGCCACGTACCGCTTACACAAGCCACGGAGAGAGATTCGCTATGAACTACACCTGGACATTGCACTATTTAGATACCTGCGAAAATACGATTTCTATAATCATCAGATTCAAGGTGAGCTGGAAACGTATCAGCAAGGCTCATCTACCTGAAGACCAGTTTGACAACTAAAAGCTATGCGGCATTCAAGGGTCGGCCAAGAACCCCATCACAAGGAATCATTATGTTTCATAAATGGCTATGGCTACCGAAATATAGTCGTCAACCATTCTGCGCCCCCGAAGCCCCTCCCCTTTTGTCTTCCGCTTTATGTTTAGATAGATTTTTATATTACGAATAACTGAAACCTCATACGACTATTACTTAGTATGTACTTTTCGTTAATGTATCGTGAAATGAAAATTATTTGATTCGTATCAGTTGGTAGTATGTCTTCTTCTGAGTTCATATTCCGCGATTGCAGCCCCATACAGCCCTATGTTAACCCAACTCAGACGTTCCATCATAGATAAATATAGCAATACTTATAATGTAGAAAATAAAGTTTATTGGATTTCATTAAGCTGATTAAGGCCACACATCTTTTTTAATGAGGTTACCTGATAAGGTTCCATTAAGTGCTGCATTAAGTGGAGGCGTAGCTGAGGACATACAATGTCCGAGACTTTTCGTTTCTAGCTCGCATTTGCGCTAAGTAGCTGTTGTAAACTTTACGCTTGTATCGAAAAAAAAATGTACATCATCTATTTATACATTTCTGAATCATCTACTTTTCAATGTATTGAAAAGTAAGGTTTCTAAGTGTCGGCCTAAAAATCCAGAGAAGAGCCACCGTCTCCGCCACGGCTTTGCCCTGTGAAATTTCTCGATCGCAAGCTGTAAAGCTTTCTTTTGGTTTTTTTTTTAACCAATGAATGGTCACATGCAAAATCTCATTTGTAATTGTCCTGGATCATTTACGTTCAGGAGCTATCAATTTAGAGTAAAATTGATCACTTCGCGTTAATGAGTTTCCTTTCCTCAATTAGCTAAATCTATTCGGTGACACTGCCGTTATAGTCATTACGCCAGCAAGCCTTCAGCGCTCGTGTCTTCGTGGCAGGCGTAGGCCATTACGATTTTGTCATATTGAGCCTGTATCCGAGGAAGTTAACATTATATGTAGTGTTTTAAACATTCATCATTCTTCTGATACAGTCTTTCTATTCTTGCAAGTAGAATCTGCAAGACGATCGCTTGTTCAAGTAGTACTTTGATGCTTTTTACTTTCAAGCCTGGCTGGGTTGCCAGTGATATAGGGAGCGCTTTTGTGCTTTTTCAGAAGCCCATTGATGAGTTTCAGTGTATTTGATCTTGTTTCTTTTTTAGCTTTCTTCGTTACGTGTCTCTCTCCGTATACGAACAGTTCTTGAGATCACCTCTATTCAGGTACCGCAGTAAACACTTGGTCCCATTAGGAGGCTAATCAGGCTGGACCTTAATAGACCTATTTTAAAGTCCTCCAACAGATGCATAAGACAATGGCAAGCCATTGGGTCTTAATGATAATTCCTGTTTCTTTCGTCACCCTATTTTTTCTTAATATCTTATTTTCCTGATGTCTATTTTTCTTTTCAGTTTAATAATGATGAGCCTTATCACTATTGGTAAGAAGTCGAAACTCATACTGATCCGTTTTACCTCAGTAGTTATCAATATGCAAACCGGTAACCCTTAGTAAACCCTATTTTTGTTCATTTTGAATTGTTAACCGTTGCGGACGTTAACTTTCAAAGGACGATGACGTAGCCAACCTACCTGACAGCTCAAGTATCAAATCAAAGTGTTGGCGTTCGTATCATGACATGACAAGACTTAAGGCAATTGGTCTTACAAATAATGGCCTTTTTTTCGAAAGACGCCATTTTTGTTTCCACATTTCTACTATAAAGAGGTACTTATCTCAGAATGTCTTGTAGGGCTCAGACTAGCAGTAGTTAATAGTATCCATAAAGTGTCTGTATATGACCTCTCTACGTCAAACGAATTGCTTTCGGTTGATAAAATGAACAGTATATATGTCGCTTTGCTTGCTTTAAAGGCGTCAATAGGTATCGATTCTCTCGGGGACCTCTATTTTACTCACCACCATTTGGTTATCATCGAATCGTTATTACCGTGACGTTAGCGCCTTTCGAATTCTCTTCGCTACTAACAAATCTGTAATATTTCGCCACTATTATTTATATGCAGTGGACATGCTCTCGCTGGTCGCTTACTCCTGTCAGTGTAGGGTGCGCTTCTTCTTAAAATCCGATCATTGATCTAAACAAAAAAGGAGAACTTCTAATTATATGTAAATTGTCTTGGTAAATGAAATCTCTTCTTTATATGATAATTCTTTTGGCAAGAGCGTTGACACGTTCCTAACATCTGGTTCCATGAATAAACCAATGTCTATATTATATCTGCTTATAGCGATTTCGATTGGTTGACATGGTTCTATTAATCTGTCGGATAGAGTTGCAGCAACGGCAGCCAAGGTTAAAGACCTTGAATCGAGGATGAGTGCGCATAACCTTGTGCGACAGCTTCAGCCGAGATGGCACACTTTTGGAACAACCGTCGTTCGAGCAGCTGCTACTTCCCCCCGCCACCTCCCACCTCACTTTGCTCCAGTCATCTCGGGACTCTCAAAGATGTCACATGAATTTCAGCCAATTCGTTGCTGCCAGAAATCCCAGCTAGCACTCAACACACGGATACTTGCTCGAAGGAGGGGTTAGGTCACCCATGAGGGACCTTCGTGTTTGTATGTTCCGCATCTTCGTGGCTTCCCACCTATTAGAAGGCTGATTTCTTTGCGTTTAGCTTCGTCGCGTTATCATCCACTCACTGCAGTAACTGATAGCATTCTAGCCAAGCAACGTTACAGAAGGCCAGAAGACTGCTTTAACCGTCGCTACCATGAGAGAGGCATCTTAGCGCAGTTGTTTTGGTTTGGTAAATACGCACTAGGTCGATATGGCAACAACACGAAAGCACCGACAGACTAAATACAATAGGTTCATAGTATAATCTTTCTGGGGGCAAAACCCCAAGCGCACTTGTCAATCAAAATTTTTGGATTTGCTGCGCGTAAATGGGCTGTAAGAGCTCGTTCGATAGGCCTTCAACAACATAAAGGGAATTTTGTCCCGCTACCATTGTGGGCCAACCAAGCTGAAAGCGAGCCTGTCATCACAATACATCTGCTGTCAGGTCGTCTTGTCTGGACGTGGCCCCCGGCGGATCCGCATTGTCCCTGTCATCATCGAACATGTAACGTGTATATGTTAGAAATATTAAAAACTTAAAAGGACTGAATGACGCTCTCAGCAGCACAGGCAAGACTATCATAACTGGAAGCACTTTTGGCTCTACTTATTCAGCTGGAGCAGCAGCAACTCCAAAAACTAGTCAAGTAGGACAAAGTGGTCCTGCCGTACTAGCGTACCTGGTCATGCGTGGCGTCAGTGTTTGCGTTTGTTTGGGGGAGGAAGGGGGTGGACGACGACGACAGAAGTTTGGCCAGGATTAAGCGCACTTTCGTCTTACTCTCAAGCGTGAAGAGTCCCATTGGCCATATCTATTGCGGACATCTGCTTCTTGGATTACATACAACATAGTGTAAAAAACTGCAAAAACAGTAGGAACAGCGGCAAAAGTAACAGTGGCCGTGGTCGTGCCTAGATCGTCCTACTACAGGAACAATATACGTTGTGGGCCACAGTTACTCACTGCAGTAGAACAATCTATGGAATTTGATATCTGCGCTGCAGAAATAATTGGGAATACGTGAAATTATATATGATGCGAACTAAATATCAGAATTGTACTTCCATGATATAAAGAACTAAACGTTCATCGCTAAAGCCAGCGGCTATAAAGCTTTTGCTTCCATCTCTCAATAAAAAGTGATCATCGATTGGTTTTAATATACAGGGTGAGTCAAAATCCGCAATTTGAAAAAAAGATCTGTGGCACTTTGGCAACAGGAACATCTTAATACCATTCCCTAATATAACACTATGTTATAGGGTCGTAGCGTTAGTATAAGTCGAATAATGACTGCAGTGTTTCATATATTCACTTTAATAATAATACTATATAATAATAATAATAATAATAATAATAATAAAGTAGTACTTTGTTGTATATCGAAAATTTAGCGGTGGTATTAGGGTACCCCTGTAACAAATGTGAATGAATTCGCTCTTTGGTGCAATAACTTTCATATTTATGATTAGTAATGTAATTGATATATACATTTTTTTCGTTCATACTTACTTTATTCATTCAATATCTATATTTGTTTTACCAAACTCAAGCACAGCAACAAAAACGCATTTCGAAGCTGTGTTCTTCCTCCACCACCTCGTCTTCACTCTTTCGAATTTCCAAACCACTCCTTAGGTGAGTGATGAAGTACTCATACAGAATCTTAACTCAGCCAACGACTACCAGAAGCAGCTAAGTCATGGACAAAGTCAAGGCACGTCGTTCTGTTCGAGTAGCAAGCGACGTCAGGCCCGCTCTTTGCCTGTCCTTATGATTGGGTTAACTTGCTCTTCCAACCGCCTCCGCCGTTATCATCGTTCCTATTTTTGCTACTGCCGCTTCTTTCCCGCTGTCTCATTTCTGCCGAGCTGAAAAGACCGACGGCTGTCTGTCGTCCGTCGTTCGACGTCTCAGGATCCCCATTGCTATCTAAAGAAAGGCATGCGGGCAGGCAGTAACTTCCCCCCATTGACTGCGGTGGTTCTCGCTGGCACTGTCTTACTCCCCTATTGCGTCACCTTTCATCCCTTCTATCCTGAACTGCTTCGCATTTCGTAGCTTCCCAAGAAACGCGCGTGTCTACCACGGACGCCACCCTCTCATCGAGAAGGAGGCGTGCTGCTGTTCCGCAAGCGCCTCAAAGTACATACTCGCCTTGCGCTAACCTAATGACTCTGTGCATCTTAGTCGTCCGTGAGGCCGCTAGAGACGACCAACCGTTTATATGCCTTTCCGTTTTTAAGGAGTTCTAATGCGCCACGTAAAGCTTCAAGAAGAACGAGGAGAAGTCAGAGAGCGAGCAGAGCGCGCAAAATGTGCAGATGACCCGGGTAGTTAGCCTCACATGGGCCAAGTTTGGTCATCGCGGTGGCAACGTCGGTGTCAACACTGGACTGCCGGTCTTGGTGCGGCAGTGCGAGTCGAGTTCCAACTCGCTCCACCTGAGAGTAAGTATGAGGTGTACTATAACAGAGGGCTTTGGCTGTGTATGGCGGACGGAAGAAAGGACGACGAAGGCAATGAAGCTAATGAAACGGAGAGTAGACGGCAAGTCACCAGCTAAACACCTATCACTAAGACACTGATAAAAGTGTGCATGTTTTGCGGAAATTAATCTGCTAGACTCAGCGCGCTATACAGAACTTTTACACTGAAACAACTCAAGCAAGATCCCCAACCTTATGCTATGCTACTTGGTGATCCTGGCGTTCTTGACACCCATAGAGGTAGAGTTCCATTCACAACAGAAGCCACATAGTTTCGGATTCCGAAGATAAACATGATAAAGTCAAACAAGCGTGACTTGTTGCTAAATGCATAGAAATATAGTAATAAACAATGCTTTCAGTTCTAGAATATTCACTGTTTCTGGCCTTACGAAAAGGCTTTCAGTGAAAAGAATAAATAAATATAATCTGCATTCAATTTCAAATGATTTGAGTCCTTAACTTCGGTTCACCATGCAGCTACCTGTGACTAATGCGAATATTGGTGTACGTTCTAACAGCAAAATACCTAGAACTGCGTAAGCAATGTTGTTCACTTTGGGTTGCAAAAATCTACACAGATAAACGGCGTTTATATATAACTAAATATGCTTGGTAATTGCAATGATCCTGGTTTTGTTCTTATGGCCCCATAAAACGAAAACTATCTTCAAATTATCAAAGGGCTGCCAGCATCAATGCCTGCATCAGTTTTTAAGTACAGGCTCCACAATATGATAATAATGATGGGTATTGCTCCTGATAGATACTGGTAAAACCTAGAATCGCAAGTTCCTTCCTATAGCGAAACAGACGTATGCAAAACCAACGAAATGACATAGACGTGCTACCTTTTTTCATTTTTTTCGCGCCTTAGGCTAGTTTCTCTGTGTGAATTGATCCTCAGAATCATTTCTTTCCCACCAGAACGTCTGCCTCCGGTGCGTTTTGCAACACTTCTCCGGGTTTTCTCTGGCAAAGCCATTAAACGCCATACTAGCCATACATTGCAGTAAGCATCTGTCAATGCTGAAATAAGAATAAGCGATTACCGAAAACTATGTGTGGGCACTAATCATCTCAATATTGGCCGATAAAAATGATCAGGGCAGGACTGAATAGATCCAATTGGCCCAGCATGATTTTTTATGTGCTCTACATGATCGTTTCCCATTTACTCCTACAAAAGTATTTATTTAAAAAAAAACAAACTCGAAGCTCTTTGCCCTAGTGGTAGTAATGAACAAGTCCATTGTCTCGGACCTAAAAAAAAGTATAATTGTTTACTTATAGCTATTGAAGAAGCAATCGAGCTCAGCTTCTAGACGATCCAAGATCTGTCAATTTGCTCTGAAATATTCTTCACTCACACAGTCAACAGGCAAAGTATAGACAGCTATATTTTTCGCTACGTTTTACACTACCGCATGTTCCCCATGGAGGAACAAAATGGAAAAGTACCGCAACATTCCCCCAGGGAACAGATTGACTGCCTCTTTCTGCTGTCACATTTCGAGCTGTGTTTGCTGCCGCCATTTGCAATCTTTTGGCACTTGCTGTCGCGTCAGAAAACAGGAACGCTAGCTTCTCCGACAACGTGTCCAACACATGAAATGTCCAAATATTTGCCAAAGTTGCCTCTACCTTTTTTCAAAAAGAAGAGGCAAGCGTTCAGTCACGGCCCGCCACTGAGCCTTACCACTTCTCACCGCGGCCACTCTGAACCGTTTGGCGGACAAAACAGGGAATGTGACAATTGCCGTGTTTCCAGCCACGTACTACGTCCTGCAGCTGGCCCAGGACTGCCGAAGCTAGTGTTCACGTCATTCTCCTCCCTCGCTTCGCCGTCTAAGCGTCCAGTCATCAGATAAAAATGGTTCCTTAGGGACGTTCTCTCCGTGGGCCCGCTCGTTCAATGACAGCCATATGTGATAAATGTGTATATAGTAGAAAACTCGACGTCAACTCTAGACCTGTATTTTGCAGAGGCTACAACCAGTAAAAAAAGAAGTGGACGTTACAAACAAGCAAAATGGCCGCTTACGCGGAAAATGAGAAAATGCGTTCAATATGCAACAGTAAAAATAACTAGTGGACGTTTTAATATAGTAATAATAATAATAATGTCATATGATAACGACTAGTTCGGCTGCAATGCTTTCGTGTATCGCGCGTCGAGTAAACTTCTGCGATTTGTACGAATATGCTGTTTACAAATCACAGAAGTTTTCTGTTTTCAGTTACCGCCCCTGTGGATATAGAGGATCATTTAGCTATATTTGTTCCTTTTTATCTGTGAGGAAAGCTTTGTAGGTTGTTAGATTAGAATTGAAGATGAGCTGAATGTCTGGATTCGGGTTCCAGCCGACGATTTGACTTAATAAATCGTTGTGTGTGCATATATACAGATCAGAGAAAGGAAAATTCTGCGAAATACAGTATATGGTATATAGGATACTGAGAGATTTTTCCTATTTTCCATTTCAGTACACAAGCCGTGCTCTGCGTACCTTGTATTGAGATTAGCATCGTCTAGTACCAATAATTTCATATATGAATTTGAACTAAAATCGCGACTCTTAAACACAAACACAATCAAAACCATACGAATGCCGGCAGCGACACATTCCGTACGAAAGCGTTAATTTTTCCAGTTCAACCTTAACCAACCAACGCCATCTTAGGCTTTAATAACAGGAAGTTCGCTGCGTAGGTACATCCTGAAAGGTTTGTAGATACAATATTTTAACTTCTCACCATCATAGAAAGCTGGAGATACCTGGGTGTGCGAGCTACCTAAATAAAAATTCTACAGCAGCCACGAAACTCCTTCCCGAAAGGCTCGTCACAACCGCTGTCACAGGTGCTATCGCTGCAGCTGCGAAACGCTACGTTACAGGATTCGCTGTGAACTTCGAGTTGTTTTGACCATTACTCGAGAAAGGCGTGAGCTGCTTATGAGGTAGGTACATGTTGGGCGTTGGCTGGCCGCGGATAGCCGAGGCTTTACAGATGGTGCCGTAAAGCGATCTACAACAAAGAGGGCTACCCTGTCTAGAGCAATGGTTTGGCTAGACGACACGTTCACATCTGTCGACTGCTTCGTGCCTGTATCACATACCACGGATGTCAAAGGAGAAGGAGGCAATGCCTGCTTTCCTATTCAAGAAACGGGGGTTTGTGCCTTTTCAAGACCACAATAGAACTATTCTCGAATGGGGCAATGATATAATGGCGGGCCAAGCCAGACTCAGTCGACACAGGCATGCAGCAGGAAGTGCCGGCGAGCCTCTTTGACAAGGTGCTACTGCGTATAACTCACAAAGTATTCCGTGCGATGCTGGGACGAAAACCCAGTCGCCCGCTAGGCCGATAGTAATAAGCACAATGACGGGAGGAGGCAGGCGGCGTTCGGTTCGTAGATCGAATACAATCATTATAGCTAAATAGATCAATTTTAGCTCTTTGAGCTTACTTGTTCCATGAGATAGATATAAAAGGAATGTTGGCGTTAGCTTATGAGAGGATGAAACCAGGCATAAATACATGTACAAGTGGAAGACCTGATTTTCCCTAACAAATGTTAGCGGGAAAGGAGATCACAGAAAATGACAAGTAAATTTGTACGCTTCTTAATGATAAATAGAACTGGTAATTTTTTTTGGAAAACTATGAAAATACATAAAAAGGTATTTATTGCAGATTTAGTAATTTATTACGGTGGAAATGACGAATGCCGTTATTTTGTAACCAAATAAAATATCGACTAATCAAGTAGGTTATGGTGAAATTTATTATTAAACAAATATTTACCCAAATTGTTAGTGAGCTAGGCTTAATATTCTTTCAGCGCTGGTCCTCGTACAATTGACTCGAAAAATTTGTTAGCAAGCAGTTTAATTAATTGGTTACCCACTTACAATGTGTGTATACGCTTTATGATCAAAAACGTTTCCACCATTTACAGACGTCATTTATGAACATACGGACTTTTATTCATAATTTCATACTAAACAAGAAAACGTTTCTTTGTTTCACCGAAATCCGTTGTTAACAAGTCGCCTCGCAGAAATGATATCTTCTACAAAGTCGAAGTACTCGTCGTGCGCCTCAAAGCGCTACGAATTTGTAAAAATAAGCTCAAGCTGCGGAGAAGATCGTCGTCGTACTCCGATCAATTATACCAGCCAGTTCGCATGCCTCGGCCAGTGTCTGCAAATGATTCGAAAGGGCAAACAAACAGTGTTCCCCTTCCCTCCCACCTCCATCTATATCTCTGTCTCGATGTCCGCTTCTCTCCACATTTCACGTCATCTGCCTTTTTGGTCGTTCCTTATCGCTAACTTTTCTACTTCTTATATTTTTTCCCATCGTCGCCGCTGCGGAACTGCCTGTCCCCAACGCTCTGTTGTCCCAGACGGAGCATTTCTCCGTCCGGGATGAATCGTGGCCGTACCGTTCGTCCCCTTCTCGTCATCTGATCACCGCCACCCCCCTTTCGTTGTTGTTTGCGGTCGTTGTCCATCGTGCAGGCACTGTTATTGACAATTTCCGCGCCTCATCGCTCCTGTCATAATTTCCGTTGTTGCTCCCACTGTCGGTGTGGTAACGGCGGCCACTAACCAAGTTCAGATTCGATCCTCTCTCCGAAGCTCCAATTGTCGCAGTGGGCGTCCTAACGGGGTTCCCCACAGCTTGCGTCGGGTCACTCTTCGAGCTCATAAGCTGGTTCGATCGAGATCGACTCGGTGCGAAGTGAGACGGGGCGGGGGAGGGGAGTAAAAAAAGGTTGCCTCACTGTTCCGATATGAGTGCAGGGGCAAGGTTTGTTAACAAACTAAGACAAGAAATTGAGGCCCTTTTTCATCTCGGGCAATACCTATCGTACAACAACTGCTAAGTTGACGTCAAACCGGATGGCAGACAGGCAGGCAAGTAAACGGGTCTGTGAAGTGCCGGATACCGGCATCATTTCGAGGAGTTACGGGGGCTGTTCCTGACTATGCAGGGTAAACTGTCGGGAAAAACTCTGGGTAGGTCACGACCAGGGATCAGCTGCTGCCCTTAGGTCTGCTAGAAAACTTAGGCGTAGAGAAGTTGTAGCTTTATTCGTATGAACCTTTTAAGTTACATTTTAAAACCGATTGTACATCTTACATATGCGCTGAATTCTTGTGAAGAGGTCAAAGAATAAAAAAATTTTGATACATCGGTTGTCTTATATACGTTGCGCGTATAAAACGCGGAACTACGAACTGCCAGAGGAACTTGTTAGGTTGACTGCAGATTCTTCAGCGAATTGTACCAAGGTGCAGCAGAGGAAATCAAAGCGGAATTATTCAATGCCAAAAATGAAAAGTCTATGTTTTAGATTAGTCAAAATAGCTTAGATTATTTTTGTGCAAAGGTAACAAAAATTTGGACGAGCCGAATTTTTGTTACCTTCAAAAAACTCTTTGGAGAGCTAGTCAATAATACCTTAACGTTTTATACTTCTACCGAAAGAATAAATGTAGATTTTTAATCTGAAGACCCACAATGTGATCGTTTGAAGAGTTTTTTTCGTTGCTTTTTCTTCATGCAGCTGCGCTGTATACTACTCTTTTGTAATCATCACTATTACTTATGATTCGATTTACTTGCGGACCTAGCCCTGTGCGTGCTCATCTAGGGCGTCTAAACTTGTACCTCTTCCCGAAGAACCTCCCGCATACCGAGTCTGTATAGATAGATAGGACGTTAGCTTGTTTATCGTAAGAATGAACCGTGTTACAGACCCACGAATGAAAATTGATACAGGTCAATGAAGATACACAAAGCTTTTGATCGTTGAATTATTTGAAAGTTTATTCTAGACATAAAATATTTTTATCTATTGTAGTAAGTGAGAGTACTAGCTTTATCTAATCATGTGTTGCTAAGCCTTAAAAGCTCATTAAACTGCAACGCAAGTTGACATCATTTATTTTATGATTATAAAGTTCAACGTAGTTACATGTACGAAAACTAACGTGCTAAATAATATAATTAGGACATGGATTATATTATTTAGCGCGTTAGTATAACTACGTCGAATTTCATATATATATATATATATATATGGTGCTCTTACTTCAGAGTTTCAAAAGGGAAAATTCACGTCAACAACACACAATAATAATGTTTATCTTTCTAATACCGAAACAGTACTTACGTCAGGATGGTTGGAAAATAATTTTTTTGTTACGTTGATCTAGAACGTACACAATTCGACTACGGTAGATCAGCAAAGGATAGTTACACATCAGAATAAAATAACTGGATAGATCTGAGTCATTCGGTCGACGGGAATCGAGTGTTGGTGTTGTCAGTGTCGATAGTAATCAGGGAACTGCAGTGGCAGAGGCGGGGCAGAACGTACGGAGACAACTACATCTTTGGCAACACCAGCGGAAGCAGCAACTATATTCGGTGGATCAGCCTCGAGGTGTATGGGGGGGGGGGGGTCGGTTTTGACGCTTGCTATAGTGTGAGCTCATTTCTGTCCAGGGGCAAGGATGCCATATCTATATTCCATGAAGCCTTACGGGCATTATCGAAATCCAATAGAGGAGTCGCGACAACACACATACCGCCGTTGTCAACAGCGCACAGAACTCTGTCGAGGCTAGTGCAGGCGATAGGCAACACTCAGTGTGCCTTGTCTTCTTTCTTTCTCTCTGACTGACCAATACTTGGGTCTGAACTGGTCGGCGCGCTCCGGTGACCCCTTAAAGCACTCAGGGGTTTGGTCTGCACTTTATCAAGTAGCAGTAGCGGCAGCGTCCAGGGTAGTAGTGGTTCTATCTGCGCCAGCAACCGGTCCGTCATGAATCTAGCGCTCTAACTCAGCAGGCAGCAGCAGAAGAGAAGCTCTGCCGAATTAGGCCTACACTATATTGGAAAGTTCACCCCTTGAGAGCTCAGCAGTCGCCTTCTGTCTCCAAAAAGAAAATGAGTTCGGATTGAGGCTGGTATAATAGAGCAGCCGGAAAAATGGCTGGGCCGTAAACGACAGTAAAAAGGAAAAAATAAAGATAAGAAGCCGACAACGGCTTTAGAACTTACGCTCAGATTAGCCTAATTCGTCAACTGGCGGTCTGTGAAGTATTCGCGTGTGTAGATATGCCGTTGGCATATGAAATGAAAATAAGCGTGCTTGAGCCTGCGTTACTCTTATGATAACGGGGCCAGTAAACGTACGGCACGGATAACATACTGAATTATAAAAATAGGCCAAATCGATAGCTTGTACAAGCCAAGTGATAATTGCACCCCGGTGGCCATATTCTTACTAAGCATGCGCTGTTGTTCAATCAGTACCAAATGGCGGACATTGTCTAGGTAATAATACTTAGAAAGTTCCCCTCCTAATTCTTATTTTATACATCTTAGCTTAGACAAAACGGATGATAGTTTACTTCACTTCGGGTCGTTATCATAGCTGTCGACCTAAATATAGCATGATTCGTCAATTTCCGAACCTCTCATTGACTGCACGCCATTTTTCGAATATTTTATAAATCTGAAGCAGCCAGGGACTTCATAACACATCTGTGTTTCATGCGATTATTTTATCACCCCTTGCTGTGGTATCAGTGGGCTATAATAAGGCATCGCCTGTTCAATCGCAAGCGTCGATGCTCCAAGGAGTTAATCGTTCGTACATAGATCTCCTGTAAACGCAAGAAGGGCCCTGTTTCATTTAGCTTTTATACGCCGATGTTTTCACCTAGTATTTATTTCGTCTGTTATTTCCGAACCAGTTACAGTACAGCTTTTGTAAGAACTAAATCCTCGTGCTTCAGAGCCTCTTTTAACCTCCATATCTTCAAAGCAAATAATATGCCTTATCAATTATATAGGTAACAGCCAGGGCATAAACAATGTTAAATGCACGGCAGTCCATTTTGAGCCTTATTAGGACATCCACTCCATGTAAGTTAGCAGTAATAAAAAAAAATCTCTTAGCTGAATATAGTTGATTGATTGATGCCTATTCCATTGTGTGACAGGTAATATTCCATTATGACAGGTAAATAGCCATTATGTGACTCTGACATCGATATTTTTGACAGAAAATTCACTATAGCTTTGTCTTGAATTTTTTTAATTTGATTCAATCTGAAATGAAATTTCTTAGAAAATTAACATTAATCTGTGCGATAAAACAGGTTTCGTTGTCGTACTACTTCTTAAATGGCTAAACTATGCTTATGGCTTTCCGAGACGTTACGAAAACCTTGTATATCGATGAATTTTATAATAAAAATAATTTCTATAAGTTTCTAAGATCTATCTATTTATACAAAACTCCATTAAGCCCCTACATGCGGAATCACGATTTCGCTCGATTTCTTATCTGTTGTTTTATATCATCTAATCTTTGTTTTACCGAAATTTTGTACTAAAGTTCATAATTATTAAATCAGCCATACGAAAAATTATTTGAAAAGTATAAACAGGATTACCAATCATGTCGTCGATAACGGATATTTTTTGTTAATTTTTGCAATGAAATTCACGCAATCTGTAGCTGATCAGTCGTAATGATTTTTAATTTCGCGATTCACTTGATCTTTTCTCTTGCTCGATATCTGAATTAACTGGAATCCGCTAGACATTTTTTCTAGCCCTTGTAGTCTCATAAAAGGTCTCCATGCTCAGGATAACTTCAATGCATCGGGTCAGATGCCTGTTAGACTTTACCTTAAGAATGCTCTCAGCCATCAAAAACATCGTGACTTGGAACTAGCAAGCTCAATATAGAAGTTGATGTCTCTGACATCTCTATGTATGTAACAAAAATCTTAAATTCAGTATGCCATGTCAGCAAAATTTTCTCATTTTTATACTGTATAACGACATCTACATCAGTCTGAAGCGTTAACAACATCAGTTTCTTTTTTTTTTTAAATAAAGGCTAACGCTCTGCATGGCTTATTCAGACTAGACGGAACTGGAACTGCGAACCCTGTACCCATCAAGACCGTGCGTTTGCCCAAGTCTCACCTTCTCTTCCGGATCCGGATTTTTGTTAACAAAACGGGTCGATGAGGGTGATGGTGAGTGTCATCTACCGGAGTACCTTGCTAGGGGCCTCTTCTGCGTTTTTTTCCACCAGACGCGTTATGTTTTATAACCTGCTAACCCGGGCGTATGGCGTTTTGTGTGCGTCCTTCGTGCCGAACCTTGCTCTTTTCAGCCTTCTTAGGCGTCCTTTCTCGTTTAGGTTCTTCACTGACATGGTTGAGCCTCCCAGTTGCCTTCGGAGCCGAATTTGAAATCCGCATGAATTGATCCGTACCGCCTGTTGGCAAATCTAGACCACCCATTGAGTCTTGGTCATGAGTTTTTTTTTCGTTGCCACCTGTCTTTTTGCTGCTTTTCAGAGGAAAAGCACATCAATAAGATGTGTGTTTCATCGTCATCTACACCCAGGTTGTATCTTTAACGAAACGTCATTGATTTTGAAGAAGTAGACTCGAAAGCTTTGGAGTCGATTTATCAAATTCACTGTTTGTTTGTCCTAGTTGTGGCCGTCATTATTAGACATGCCCTGAGTCCTATCCTTCAGTGATTTATCAAGATTTAACCCCAGGTATCTTGTTCCGTTTACCATCTTTATTTGTCTGCCACTCAGGCTCACATTAACTCAGTTTACTTTTCCTTATTTCCAGTAGCTAGAATCTCTCCTCTCTTCTCTAAGGCCAGTTCAAGGCCTGAATTTAGCATTCATTTCGAAACAACGCGTAAAGTTTTCTTAGCGTATAATTCCGTCTATAGTACAGACTTGACCTGAGTAGTGATGGCCAAATTGTCTGCATAGTGTCTGCGTCTTTCGGGGCAGAAGCACAAGAGCGAAGAGACAACCACAACATCCGTTCAGTATATTCTCCTTCGCAGCAGTCTGCAACGATATCTTTAACGCGTGTGATAAGATTTCTAATGAACTGGGCTACCGTCACCGACGAGGTTCACTATTTCTAATGCATTTGACAGTAAATAGCATCGGTCTTGTGAAGCAACGTGTTTGCATTACTTCGCAGAGTTCGACAGCTCTGTTGCCCATCGTAGTTGAAATATGCAACGTCGCATGTTTGGCAAACATTCGTCAACCCACAGGTCTTTGTTGGAGCCAATATCTTTTGTAGAGCCCAGCCGTTTGTGGCCGATGCAAGGTAGCTGGCATTTATGTTCTGCTGAATGCCAACCACCTTGTACCTGAACATCTTCCATCGCTTTCCTTGGCCTTTGGTTCGGCCCGAACGGTGTAGTCGATTGTCTCCTCTAAGGCCAAGCAGTTAAAGGACTCGATACCTGGAACACCGATTCTTAATATGACAGTCATGCGATATGAATTTAAGTCGAACGTTATGTTGAAGTGCGGAAACGGCAGGGCTTCACGCACCTGTCACTGAATAAGCTTTGGCTATTCGTATTACTTCAGTTTGTGCAAAGAAACACAGGTCAATTCAACGAAACTGAACTAAAAAGTGTTTTTTAGTAATATTTATTTATGTTCAGAATCTCGATTGTGTTGACGCTGATGTCAAATTAGCAAGAACCAGAGTCGATTAAGCACCAGTCTTTTCTTTGGATCTGACTCCAGCCGATTTCTATTTTAATCAATGCAATACGTCATAGGTGAGACACACCCTCTGGAAGCTGAACAAATCGCCAAAGGGATTACTGAGCAAAAAACAGACGGAAGATGAATCGTTTTTTCATAGCGGTTGTCAACTTCTATGTGAGAAATAGTAGAAAACTTATCAGTTCATAAAAAGTATTTTTGACTATATACTTTTTAGCAATTGCGCAATATATGATGAAAATACTATACCAACACTATGAAATCAATAGCTGTGGAAAGGAAATCCAGGTTGACCAAGAATACCATACGGAGAAAACAACACGGCAGTATATTGGCACTTTTCATAACTCTTTATTATGCGCTTGTGTTACATGGGTGAGCTCCATCGATACGCTGCTGCGTTTCGCCGCCCAGCGTACCAGTGATTCTCAGCAATACGGGTCAACGTTCGAACTATCCGTCATATGGGCTTCTTTGAACTTGACGATCTTAGATACGCGTACGTTGCTAAACCAAACGAGATTAAGCGTCGTTTTAAGGGGTAGGGGTCCTTTTGTGGCCGTCAGAAATGGGAACATCGGGATATTTGATGTTTTTAGAGATGCGGGCTTCGAGACTCTTGTTCTCTCGAATGCCACGGGCGATAACCTCATTGGCTGCCTGAACTGTTCGGGAGATCGCTTGCAGTGCTTCCTCGGTTTGTCGGGCAATAGCCTTCTGGGCATCGGTTATATTGGAGTGCTCAAGCGATCGGGGTTCAGCTTGACGTTGATAATAAAGAGATGACGTCAGTGTGGCTAAACCTAACACAAACATAGCAATGAAAAACTTCATGGTAACGAGTTGGGCAAAATTTGCGACACTGACCGAGTCCTGGGATGACAGGAGTGAATTTCTAGTGCCAGCACGCTCCTATTTATATCTACAAATGCCTATATATTTATCACGACATTTGTGTAGAAGGCAGATGCACTTTCGATATATTAGTCAACATACAGCGTGTTCAGAAAATCTTGCAATATTGTTCGTGCAAAGAAAAGAGAAGCAATATAGACGATGTTTTGTTTTTGTTGCTAAGGGTCATCACTTTACTTTGTAAGGGTGTTATCCCACTCTATAGTGCTTCAAGGGGTTGTAGTGCACGCGATACACGCAGGCTCTACGGGGAGCTTTGACCGAATGCTACATCCTACAAAGCTTGTTTTTTCTTCTTTGTTGAACATCGTTTTATAAAAAGCATATTTACACAGATAAACTAACTATCTTATTGACATAAATTACGCAGTATTTAAACAGGTGCCTTTTTCAGGTAGAGAGGACCGAAAGCTACACGAGGATCATATACAAGGGAACGGCATGACTGTGTTTTGATTTTTAAAAAGATTTTAAATTTTAAAGATTTTAAAAGATTTTTTAAAAAGATTTTAAAAAGATAAAAGCTCCGTTTTATCGTATAGATTTACGTTGTATTTCAAGAAATCTGAATCTAGTGTTGAATGCTTAAGCCAAATGATATGTTTTCCTATAGGAAGTTAGACTCTCAGTGTGCTTCTGTTCTAGGCTTCTAACGCTAGCGATTATTAAAACAGACCTCAACAAATACTAGGTTATGCAGTAGGATAGCTTCTGTATTAGAAAGTCAGCCCGTAGTCATCCCGTCAGCAAACTAGCTAAACCTAGATTACAGTCAAGCGGTTTCATCGGCTTGTGAACCTACTGTGTACCGTTGATATACAGATGGGCCACTCTTACGGCATATTAAAGTGACGAAGATTTACGCGTTTACAGAAAACTTTACTAAGCAGCTATTATGTAGAATCACGTTTTTTGCTCCATGACTTGTTGATTGCTCGGCGTCTCTCATTCTACCTTACCGTGAATTCGTGTCAAAGTCGTTATTCAAGCGGTATTATTCTCCTGTATAATATAGACATTATCGAATAACTGTGACCAATATTACACACGAAAAGTGTTCATTCTATCATTACTAAGATACGCGTTCAATTAAGATGAACGTCTACTCCACTGTAGGCTACGGAAATTTTGAAGAGAACGATCTTGAACTCTGAAGCTTTCCGAACACGTTGGGTGCTGATCAGGCGCGGAAAATGCAGTCGTATCAAAAGCAGGACAAATCGTTGTTGGATTTACGCGAGTAAATGAAAATACGTTCAAGATCAACAGCTGAAATTAGCTTGTCGTAAGTGGCCCCCGTTATTAAACTATTTACGTTGTTCAGGTAATGTCATATTTTTTCAAATTGCCCCTATTGAACTGTTTAATATAAGAACACTTATTAATCCTTAGTGGCGGATTAGAGCAGTTCGGGAGAACTTCTCTATTCTCGCTAGGTAGGGTTCTCTAAAGATGTTTTTAACGAGACGATCGGGTGCTTGTCACTCCTGGTGTTCTCCTGTAGGATCTTTATTTAAATTAAATAAGGTGAAAATAGCTTAGATGACTGTTGGTATCCCTTTGCGGAATCAATTAGTCCAAATGTATCGGACATATGTGTCCATTTCCATGAATAGTCACCTGATGGAGACAATTGCAGCCGGCACCTATTCGATGAGTGGAGAAAAGCTCTTAAAATCGCACACATGACTTTCCCGATCTTTTGAAGAGCACTCCTCAGATCTGCGGGGCTTTTTTACCTTGTTTATTTTTATTCATACAAAAAGTTTCCAGCTTTTTTCCCTTCGCTTGCAGCCATCTAAACGTATCAAGTTTGGCATGAACTATTACTATCCGCTGGACATCTTTTAAGTCAAAAAAAGGCCGTCAGTTGACTGTAGGAGTTCCACATGTCTAGAAGAAGCCTACAAAGGTTTGCATAAGTGTTTTTTCTTTTAAATCTATGTTACTTTGCAACTAAAAAAACCCTATCGTCGATAAAAAGGGGCTTCCGAACGCATTCGTTTGCCACTGGCCTTTCAAGTAGACTCGCGAGGAACATAGTCTTGTATCCAAATGTTTTGTTATCCTCGTTCCCATTGTACACTATCCGTAGATAAGTAGTTAAGTCGTGCATAAGATATGTACAAATTAGACGAAAAAAGAATCAGTCACAGTGTGACTAACTCTTATGTGATTGACGCTTTTAAAAGAACTGTTTTAGCACGAACTTCGGTTTACGGTATAATACTACATTTGTACAGCGACATACATTGAAATCGTACGTATTATCGTAGCAGGAAATCGTTCGTCACTTATCGGTATTTTACAGCTTACGAAGCTTATTAAACTTATATTATAACTTACTCGGTTTTATTTATTCATGTTGGTGCAAAATATCGTAATATAACTTACAGTTAACGGACAAAGAATTATCGTATTCCTAACGGATTATCGGAGTTGAAGGCCGGGAAAATTATCTCGAGAACACGCTATTGCCCTTACACAAACAAAGACTAATGCCAATAACATATTTGACAACTGGGAAAACTGTTTATGTAATACTTAAGCGATATGTATATGTATATATATATATATATATACATATACATATATATTCGACAAATTTAACAACAATACTTGTGACTGTACTCCTCAGAGCAACGACTTCAGCGAGAGTTGCTGAAGTAATGGTTGCAAGAGGAAACAGAATGATTAGCCTTATATATATATTATGACAATTAAGGTTAGATCGTTCTCAATGTACAACAAACGCTTAGATATAAACTACATAAATTTTAGGCTCAGGTGAATATTTTGCAGTAATAATTCTTTGACCTTGACTACTAAATCACACCTTACGCTCAAGGATAACAGATAATAGGTACTGCTTGGCCGCTATAATAAGGGCCCGGTAGAACTCCGCAGTAAATCGAAATCTTAACAAAAAAAAAGGAAAATTCGATGCCATAAAATATAGCGTTCTTTAATGATGTGCCAAAAAGCATATGTACTGATTTTTTAAAAAACAGAACACAAACTTTAAGGTATCGTAAAGAAAAGGGAATATCTTGATGATATTCATGTCAATGTTTTATATGAAGATATTTTACATAGATAGTGCTTACTTCTAAATGAGTTGTTAGACTGATCGTCTTTATAAAGCTATTATAGTATGCAACGTTACAGTAGCAGTATCGTTAGTTACCGACCTAGCGAGACAAATATCAAGAATATGAATCGACGATATTAAGAAACATTGATGTTATCATGTTGACAGGTGCTTTCGATGTAGAACAGAGGTGCCTGCTAAATTTGACCGCTACCTACGATCAGCCTACGAGTTACATTTTTCTCTATTATCAATGGTAAAAACTGAAATGACGTAGAGTTGGGCGCGTTCACCGTAGCAGATTGTTATCTAAGATAGCACACTTGACTATTATATATATACAAATGATATACCTTAACGCTATAAATGCCCAGCTTCCGCCCAGCTCCGATAAAAAAATTCGTTATTACAAATATCCCAGTGACCCGTTCTTTTATATATAGAAATCTTATTTATTGAATTGCCTATATTTTGTCAGTCCCATTTTTCCTTTATCTTACGACATGATGCCCCGCAAGCTCATGGTAGTAACAATATTTCGTGATAATGTGTCCGATACAGTATATCTCAGCTCGTATACATGTATGTAATTACTATATTTGTAACTCGTGAAGAACTATCTGACAAAGGTGAGTTTTTTTTTAGAAAAAGAAGCACTCTTTGATTTTTTCCCACGACAACAACATTTGATGCCGGCCCGTTATTAATGAAATGTACATCCTGCTTTTGGCCTTTACCGACTTTTAACTAGTTAGTACCCAATGGTTCCTTATACCTGTCATCCAGTGCCACTAAAATAAAATAGCACATAAGTTGTTAGTTAATCGTGTTAGTTCCTTAGTATTTTCCTTCCGCTTTCCTTCGTCGTAGCTTCTAGTGTCGTTGTTTCGCTGACGTCACTTGCATTCACTGTTGTTGCAACCGCTTCTCTATCGGTAGATGTCGTCGCTCTGGTAGTTGGACAGCCGGTCAGCGAGCTGTTCTATGGCTGACGTAGCCTGCCTAGCACAGTCCATGGTGGCAAAGGAATAGAAGCTATTCATTCGTCAGAGGAGGAAGCATGAAGCACAAGAAAGCACATTCTTGGGACACAAGAATAAGCGCGCATGAAGGATCAGAGAGGGTGTCTCCGATTTGGTAAATATTTTATCAGTTTTCACCTCCTTCCTGACCACAGCCGCAAATGCCCTATGTTCGAACAAGGGGCATGTTGGGAAGGAGGCACGGTGCCCCATCTACCTACGGAAGCGCTGGCTTTGCTGGGAGTCTCCCTGCTGAGGTGCACTACGAGATAGCCGGATTAGGCAAAGGCAGACTCATCTTTACCAGTGGCTGTCTCGGCTCGCTTATAAAAGTTCTATAGTGTACTAGACGGCTATTACGTTTCAGCATACCTAACCTAATGTTTGACCTTTTTCACCTTGACGTCTTACCTGCGTGTCGTGCTTGTGCGAATGCAATATGTACACACATGATTTAACGCAGCGCGTCTCCTCGTTGCCTTAGCGGAAAAAGAAATAAAAATAGCATGCAAAATATTCCTGTTTTAGATATCCTAGACTGTGCTATCGACGCATCGATATAGACGCACAGATTGAACACTGATCCGGCTCGCTAATACCTGTTTCCTATCGAGCCGCGCTGTAATATACGCGCCCTTTAAAACTCAAACTTACCATATAAACAAGCAAAATCTGAATGCGAGCATTAGCTCACACAGCGCGATTTTTACACAAAAAAAATCGAATTATTCTCAGTTCATCTCGATACCTTAGCTTAAAGGCATATTCTATGAGAAACCATCTTGTAAGCCATGGTCACCTCCTATCATTACTATAATCACTTCCTGGCAGCTTGTCCATGCCATGCGCGGGTGTAACTCCAACGAACAGCAGGCACCGCTATTCCCGCCATTGTGGAAACACTACCAGTATACTGTGCGCTAAAAACGCTCGTAACGACGACGGGATTCGATACTTTCGTTTCTTATATTTCCTTTCTTGTCGGCACTAGCTAGCCACCCTTTCCGTGTTTATATGGATCGGTAGGCTCAAGGAAGCCTTAACCGCGTATACAGCCTACGTATATATTGATGTTACATGAGCGGACGAGGTGTAGGAGACGGAGCGGGCGCGAGCCGGTGACGAAAGAGGCTCTGACACATCACGTCACGGGGTAAAGCTGCAACGGCAAACTGGTAGACCGGTAACTCAGCCAACTTTATTAAAAGTTGGAATAAGAATAGTTCGACCTAAACTTGTTTCTCGGCAGCTGTCGGGTGGGGGTGCGTCGTCAAGCAGTATCTGGTCAATCGAATCTTCAAGCCTGTGCCACTGTGTATTTCCCTATGGAAGGTAAGGAATCTTTCTATTTATGTACAGTGGAGAGTCATTCTAATAATGCCGGACACTTTTAGCAGTATATTGACCTTGATATAGATATATGTAGCGAAGTAGTACTATATTTGGGTGGGAAAAGAGGGATCTAACTCAGTGTAACTTACTTTTAACTTTTGTTCTGTTCAGTTATAGTGATTCCGTAAGAGTGCGCTTGCTAACGTACATGGGTCACAAAATTCAGACTTGAGTCTTGGTGTAGACGCACTTCATTCTATGCTGGCGGCCCTAGCCGTCCCAAAAATGCTTGAGTTATTAATCATTTCCTCTAATCTAATGTTACGATGTGTTCGAAGACCAAATTCCGGTTGCAACTTATACATAATGGAAATCTATTAATCAATACTATTAAGGATAAGTGTGTGTATATGTATATTTAGCCTCTGTGTTTCGAGTTTTATATCCGGTATCGTCTGCTAGGCATTCCATTAAGTATGTTAAGCCTAACATGGCTCAAATTAGCCGCGATCGTTCACAAGGGACGTATCAACAACAATAGAGATATATATAACGTATAAAACTCAGCCTAAAAATTACTGCGTACGGTTATCGATGAGAGGTGATTCATCGAAATGCTGGATCAGATGCGCCGTCTGTCTGGATGAGAGTCTTTAAATACGAAATTTTGCGCCTGCTAATGTTCGCCTTAGAATATCAATCTTAAGTCGGTCTGGCGCTTAATCTTGTTACCATTAATCCAGCCATTTATGAGTTCTCATTGCAGCCCGACTACGACGAGAAGGTACATATTTATTGCTACTGCTATTAAACGCTCTAATGCTTGCCCGTGGACTTGTAAATACTAGCTTCGGCTTTTTTGCGTAGCAGCTTTCACAGTTCCTTTCAATTCCTATTTCTCTAACTCCAACCCGGGTTATTTTCTAATTGACATTAAACAATGCACAAGAATCTAAATTCGGCAAATTACCCTAAACACAAAAAGTAGTGCTGAAGGCGCTCGAGCTAAACTGAAGCAACTTGACAATCAGAAAAGCAACCATGTGCAATTTTCTCCTTTGCCCCTTTTTTCAGGACATAACTGCTCATTTCCTAACTAGCCATGAGGTGTTTGTAACTTATTCCAAGATCTCTGGCGAATGAAGGAGAAAGCATTCAACTAACCAAAGGTACATGTATTGAAATATTGTCTCTCTTCAATCTCTCTCTTCAAACAAACCTATAATCGTAACACGGGTTTACAAGAGCTGCTTGCTGTGACGCTAGAAGCCTATGATAAGACTACTTCCAGCCCTGCAAACGATACGTTTTTTGATAAAGCAAGTTAAAATATTAATAAATCGCGTTGAGTAAATTCTACTTCATCTAAAATACACCTTTAACGTGCCGTTCCGCATACTGTCCATTGACCAATAATACTATTCAAACTATTCAAACTAACTACTATATATACTATAAAAAGCAGCACTAACAGATACCTAGAGATGACTAGTGCGTTGTTGGCGCTATCCTATTTCATATTTATCATTTTCCAGTGACCTAAATGGTCATTCTCCCCCCCGTCTCGTCGGCGTTTTCGTTGCCCTTCCTTCCTTTCTAACGAAACGCGAACTTGCGAGTGTCGTTAGTTCACCGGCAGCGCGGACGTACTGCCGCAGCAGAAGCAGTGAAGTTAAACGTATCGTTAAAAACGAGTGAAAGACAGATTCAGAGAGTGTAAGTAAGAGAAACAGCAATTTAGGGCAAGCAATAATTAGCGACATTGGATATAAAAACCGCTTCCTGTTCGCCATTTCCATCGTCTCCAGTGCGTGACGCTTCAACATCCTCCCGTTCTATCCCTGCGATACATTAGGCATGGTGTCACAGTAAAAAGCAGCGGAAGAAAAAAAAACAAGAGAAATAAGGGACGCAACTATTGCGTCCAAACCAGATGCTGCACGGTCATACCACCAGCTCGAACCGATTCTGAGTTGTCTTGGCAGATTGACACCTTTCGCCAGCCATCAGCAACTGAAACCCACCGCCTGTAAAATATTGTAACAGAACAAGGAAATACACTTTCGGCTTGAGCTTTCAGTGCCGCCGCTGGCTGAGGAGGGCATTTTAAATCCGGTTTAAAACTCGAGTTTTGTGCAGCGACTGTGGTAAGTACACATATATAGTGTAACAATAGAACAAGCAAGGGCAGACGGTAACGGAAGACAGAAAATACAATAAGAAAGAAAGCGTTAAGAATGGAGAACGAGAAGGAGGAATGGGGAAAAAGAAAAATGGCTGGTTAAGGGGCAATAGCGACTCCTAGGGGGAGCTTGTATCAGGTAAAGCGACTGCTTGTGCTTTGTATAAGCGGCATTATAAACGTAGCGAGATGGACGATAAGAAAGAAGACTTAAACCGCTGTCCGATGTCCAGTCAGTCATCTAAAAAACGTTGAGTGGTACTTTTATGCCAGGATGCGACGGTGCGGCAGTATCAGTGGACAAGTGAATCGGTCCCAGAAAAATAGAAGAGGACTGCAGGCCGAGCAGGTCAGACTGAGGGGTTCGGGTGTGGAACGTCTAGGAGGAGATTTCCAACCCCTCGAGCGAACCGGATTCAAATGTAGAGGTCCATTATTCGTTGCTGTCAATGCTACGACAGAGGCTTGAAAGCATTCATCAAAATTTGCTAATTTCGGCTAATTCGACAGCACTGCTTGTGTCCTTAGTATGGTTGGATCGCGGGTGGACGGTCAGCTGCTAACACAACCTTATATGGATTTTCGTATGGAATAGAGGAATAGATTTTTTTTTTGTTACCTTTATTTTTATTAGAGACCCAACCTAGCCTAAACCTTAGCTAAATACCAGTTACCTCACTTTTTATTACCATATAGCACATATGAACAAACTTAGTCGATGGATTATTGAGAGACCAAACTTAGAGAAGCTCGCGTACAGATTTCTATGACTGCATTATCTACCCCCTAATCGAAGTATGTCATTGTCTTACTGCAGTTATCGTGTTTTACATACAAGACAACTGATTTTCTGGGCTCACATTGACTTGTATCATCTTTTCAGCCCCATAGTTGCAATCAGGGCGTAGACACGCGTGGCTTCACGGAGGCTTTATACAATTAATGAATTATTTGACTTTTAAAGCCAGTTATTTATGCGAAATAAGAATATACAAACGCCACACTGAAGCAACTGGTTTAGCAGCGTGGCATTAACACGGTGACTTCAAAAACAATTACGTCTTTAGAGCAGAACAGAATCACTCTGTGCACATTAACCAACACTGGCACACCACAATAGACAAAAGGTACAGATAAAGATTTCGAAGGATTACGCACTTGACAAAACAATTTGCCTTGGATATGTCAGTCATATACACAATACTATTTGGCCTTGTCTTAGACACCGATTCTTGTCTTATCTATTCGTTCGAATAGGACCGTTTAGCCGGAACAGGCCGCATCAAGTTTACGAATTAACGTAATTATTTTTTACTCCACCTAATCCTCATTGAAATGCAAATCGAACTAGATACGGTGCAGCAAAAGACTGCTTTGCATCTACATCAACCCTAAATGTAATCCTAATTTGCACGAAATAACTCTCCTGAAACTGTCCCAATACTTAAAAATGACGAGCGGTTCGAAAAATAGCCCTAAAAAGATTCTGACGCTCGGCCAAATCAATAACCCCGCATTACTGGCTATTGCGAATCGTCCGGCTTTTGCACATGCTGCTTTACTGTTTGAGCTCATATCCGCCACAACGTTTATGGCCTAGGGTAGAGTGCGTAGGGCGAGTTCTATGATTTTGTGCATAGGACAGTCCAACGCATAGATCCTATAGAGCGAGGCAGACAGAATGGAGATCAGTGCATGGTCGACAGTCACCGCGCTACTCAGTCAGGCCTTAGGTGGGCAAGGGCTGAGGCGGGAGCAGTAGGAGTCTATAGTATTCCCCTTCCTTCTCTGTTGGCGGTCCACGGTGAATCGCGGCACCGCTTGCCGCATGAAATGGGAGGCCTAGACTGGCTGCTGCTGTTGGACGGTGCTTCCATTGCATTCGTTGCCACTCCACGAGAGTTCGCTGCTAAGCTACCGCGGGAGGAAAGGCACCCGCCTCGGCGAAAGTTTGCTTGCCTACCCACTTCATCCGGGCGCCCCTTTGAAGAAGACGAAGCAAGCAGCGATCAGCGGCAGTAGTAGTAGTAGTAGTAGAAACTGAGGTAGGTCTCTGGCGGCGCGACCACAACCGTCGATAGACCATGTACGATATATTTACGTACTCTGCTCTTGAGGATAAGAAAAGTGCGGAAAGTACGGGTAATACCAAAAAGCTTTTTTTTTCAGTTCGAATAGCGCTTCTTCTGCCTATCGCCTTTTCTTTTTCCGCCAGTTCCGACGAAGAAAGAGGTTTTTTCGTTCGAGGCTCTTTCTTGTGGCTGAGGCCTGAACAACAAAGCGAGCGTGTGGCCAAGACTGGTCAATAGGGTTTCGCCAAGACTCGCCTGACCTTACAACCCTTGTGTACGAACAAGCCAATTCAGTGGTAGAAGCGAAATCATGAAATAGTCTGCCCTTTGCAGTTCAACTGGCAAACTTTAGTTTGGTGATTTTGAAAGACTCGCAGTAACCGCGTTGGCGAAGAGACCAATGGAAGCGTACGAAGACAGCAACAAATGCTAGAGCGGCGAGCAATGGCATTAATTCATTGAATTGCTTAGCACTACAGCGGTCTACGGAAGTTTTTCTCGCGAATGAGCAAGCCAGGTAAGGGTAGTAGCGAATGAAAATATGGACTGAGTCTGAGATCTTCGTCGGTAAGATCTGTTCTGCCTCTGGAAGCCGCCGTTGGTAATAACATTCAGTTCTCTACCGCTTTATGCCCCTTGCCCCTCTCTCACGCGGGTTGACTAAGCAATTCCAAGCAAAAAATGGCGACAGTGGAAATGTTACTGTCGATGCCGTAATTTCCATTGTTCTTGCCAGCAAATGAGTACGGAGATAATGACTGATACTTGAGTAAAATGCAATAAGTGTAGGATCCAAACCGTACCGCAGGAAGTACTGCCCATTGACGAGATATACGTGTTACTATATTTAGACAAATATGAGCAGTTGAGTAAGAAGATCGATTAGAGAAATGCTGAAAGAGTAACGCCAATTTTTGCGTGGTTTCAGCTTAGGTAATATTCAAGTGAATCTAATAGAGTACGTAGCACACTGTTACTTCGATCCTTTAATCTGGCTGCGCCGAAGCTACGCAAGCATCTAAGACATTCAAAGAGACATTCTGTTTCATAATCCAATGATCAAATACGCCGATCAATATCATGCCATGTCAGGTAATTTTTTCGAAAATCTGTTGTGTTTTCAATACGCGTTACTAGTTAAAGTTTGACTTACGTGTTTCCGAAGTTATGCACTTTAAGCATGCTATGAATAGAATGAGATTCGTTTTGCGTTCCAACAAAATAGCGTACAATGTGTATAAGATAGCGACGTCGTGTTCGCTAAACTTAACGAACGTCTCGCCGCTACACTGCGGTTTTATTAGCAGTCGCTTTATCATGCGTTGCAACAAGTTCTCAGAATTTGCTGAGGCAAAAATAGGGGCAAACTTTAGTCAGCTAGGTAGGAGCAATGGCACAATATTGATGAGGCTGTAATTCCGTCTCTAAAAGGGGAAAAAAAAAATTGTAGAGTTTAGAATGGGGTAACAGTTCGCCAAATCTAAATCATTCATCGTTTGCCCGTTTCGACGTTAGGAGGAATACAGCGCCGAGTCGCCTGTAGATAGCGAAAAGGGTGCGAAAAATTTTGCCAGCCATTTTATCATTGAATTAGAAACGATTCCTTATATATAGGTTAGAGTAACAGACTACCTATATACCAGTAGCTTTGAACACGCTAAAGCACGTATGTATTTTGTACTAGTAAGGATTAGAGGTTCAAATTGCAGTCTTAATTCCCATGTAAGGCATCCGTCAAGCAGAAGTTAAAAAGGTTCCAAAAAAATCCAGCCTGTGTCACAACCTGCTAATAGCACTATTTTGAAGGTCGCGTGTAGGTTTTATACGCATCCGTAGCTGTAATTAGACTTTGTATGTTTGCGTTGTATCTTGATGGCAAATCAGCAATTAGGATATGTTTGATTGAAGACAACTATAAACGTAATTCTCTTATACATATATGTTTTCTTTATGAAACTCATTGAATAATTAGTTTCGATTTGTCTTATATTACCACAATGTGTTTGTTATCTATTTCTATTTTATGCAATATCAGAATTGTTATTTGCAACTCTGTAGCTCTGGCACATAAGTAATTTTTGTTATTTACTGGGATATATATAGAATACATAACGTAGTATTAGCAAGAGTCGGCACCTGATTGTTTTATGAAGGAACGCCTATATACATGAACAGAGATCTTTACGGACGTCTGTTTGTATGACAGCACACGTGAAGCTATATAAAGTGGATTGCAGCGATCAGAAATACTATATTAACTGACACAACAGTTCTCCATCAATGGCATCGGGGGAAAATTAGAAAATGGATCGGATCATTTTTTATCTCCTACTATATACACACATACGTATGCCTAGTCTATAAGGTATAGGCTTTTCTCTACACAGCTATTTATGATAATACTCAGAGTAAAGGCTAAACACATCGGAATATAAATCCATGAGGAGCGGATAAAACAGGATGCCCATAGTGACAGTGAGGCTCTAACGGCGGCGTCATTGATCGAACAGGGCGAGACTTGAGTAGACGCTATTAGAACCTCTAGAAGAGGCGATGGTATCATCCACTGATCTTGCGAAGGCTACACCAACAAGGTCGAACAAAGAGAAAGGGGTAGCTGAGACGTGGGAAAGCTCAAGGGGACAAGAGGGTGAGGCTATCGAGACGGACCAGGTTCGCAGGGAAAAAGGAACCTTCGCATAGACTCGGCACTGCGCTGTTCCGAGCTCTTTGGGCACCGGCTGTTCGAAGACTTAAAGTGGTATAGGGCGGTAAAGAGGAAGGGGAGCCGTTAAAGGGCCTCCGGTGGCGGGTAAAATGGGGAACAAGGCCATTCTCGTGTAGTTTACACTGTTTCTGTCGCTGTTGCTTGGAAGCGTGCTGTACTATATAGTGCGTGAAAAGTAGCAGAAAAGCAGCAGAAGGCCGGCCGGCCAGCTTAGTTGGCACGGCCTGCTCTCGCGGATCTAGAAAGAAGCGAACCACTCGTCGGCCGGCCGGTCGGCCGGCCACTGGGCTTTCTTTGGCACACTGTCCCTTTGCTCATTGCTTACTTGTGAGAAACCTGGCTGAAGTCGCAACGACAGACCCTCCACGGTCCTGTAGCCTGTTTCCTATACCGAGACTTTTGCAACGTACCGTCAACGACAACCAACCAGGGCCTACATGGACGTACTTTTGTCCCCTCTTCTTCACACCTTGCCCCTAAATTGTCTCTTACCTCGGGCAAGGGCTGAAGCAGGAGAGTGAAGATAAGACATCTTCACTTGCAACAGCCATCAGGAGCGGATGGTGGGGTAACGCTCTCTTTCTACCAACTTCTCTTAAATCCAAGTCGGCCAATTCTTTCGTGTCCATGACATTTCTTTATAACCACAGAAGAGAGTAGAATTAGCTCGTGCATTAAAATAATACTGGAAATAGAAGTATCGTTGTTGGATAGCTCGATAGGCTTGCATATCTGATTCGCAGAAGTCATACGGACACATATAAAAAAAATAAGGAGAACGCAGTTTTAACGGTAACTGTCTGTGATACATTCGTAGACAATAATATGGCTAGGTGTAGTTATTCTATTTTTTTTTAATTATCTTCTATTCGAAGCAGATTTTGTATTTAACAAGGGCCTTAGGTTTCTTCTACCGTTTTGATGGCTTTCGAATGCTTTTTGCCACAGAAAAGTAACCAAAAAATAAGCAACTGTTCTTTCAAAGCTGGATAGTCACCACTTCGAAAGACCAGAAAGATCCAGTCACCGAGAAGTTCCTATCCAGCACGTGTCACCGCAATCCCTTCGTTTTGCTGATTATAACAGCAGCAGAGTACATCAAACTATACAATATTCAAGCCTAGCGTTCACTTCACCAGCTTCATCTTGTTCACACATTGCGCCCCTCTCGCTAAATCAGGTCAGAACACCGGTGAAGAAATGCTGTTACCGCTCTTCTCCTAGGAACGTCCAGCTTCTTAGCAACGTCTTTTCGATCGTCTTTAATCAACTCACCCACATTTCAATATGTACTCCGTCTTGCATAGGTGTTTCACCCTTCGATGTCCTATATTATTTGTCCCCTGCTCTGAAGCCCGAAGCTCTAGGACCTAAGGTATTGATGCGCATTCATTCAGGCCAAGATATACGTGTATGGGCATACACGCTATACCTGTCAGGCAGCGTGTCTTTTCTTGGCTTGATGTGAATAACTGATTACCACAATTTCCTTTTTTTGCTTGCAGGCACTAATAATGGATTTGAGAAGGCCACAATTATTTCAGGTGTTCCAGTAGTACAAGGTAGGAACAGGTGTTAAGGCTGATCCTGCCTGCACAACGCAGGATTAAACTATATTAGTTAGCAAAAAAATCAGATATATATATATATATATTGTACACAATAATATGGATACTTAGATATGTCCTACTTGGTTGGTCATACTATTACCCGGAAGCTTTCTTAAAGACAACGCTAAATACAAGTTTTATTTTAATATTAATCGTTAGTTCAAATTAATCGCTGGTTTTCAAAGGATCTAGAACATAGCTTTTTTTGCGGGTCTATATTGTACTACTTCTGTCCAGTGACCACTACCAACCACCCAATGACGGTTTTTCATACAGTTATTTGCGTCAAGCATCACTGCCTAGGTCAGACCCACAAATATTTGATGATGCTAATATTGGACGCTTGTAGTGGCTACTTTAATATACTATACCCGCATTTAGAGACTATTTCCGAGTTTGTTTTACTCTATGTTTGGAGTTATTATCCGCCACCGTTACCCATATCAGAAATTTCGTGTTTTTCTACTGGGAATGTTGCCACGAAGGTCACCACCTATGGTGGATCCTATTAAATACAGCTGCAACGTTTGGCAGATACGTCGACTGTAAATAGAAAAAAGTCAAAGAAATTTGAGAAGGAGCACAATGATAAGTGCGCTCCAAATCAACGAAGGGA